>NW_026885259.1:0-63518 GCF_032173495.1 Musca vetustissima | reverse complement strand
ACATATATTCTTTCAGATGTATGAATACTTTGTATTCTATTACTCCGCATCCACTCGGACTTTTAAAAGTTTGTCTAACCTGTAATACTTCCATTGAACCGATTACGCGAAACATATAGCACACATAATTGTAGGCTTACTTCAGTACGCTTTGCCAAATTTCGTGCAACTATGGTGCACCATTTACCTAAAATCGGTCGAAACTATATATGAGAGCTATATCCAAATCTGAACCGATTTTCACGAAACTTTGAGCACTTTATTCTAGACTTAATTCAGTGCGCTATGCCAAAATTCGTGCAAATCGAATGATTTTCAGGGGCTCTGGTGCACCATTTACATTAAATCGGACGAATATATATGGGAGCTATATCTAAATCTCAACCGATTTTCACCAAACACCTTTATGATTATTGGAAATAATTAATATTTACTTGGAAGTTGCTCTTCGTATTACTTTATAGTTACATGACATTATTCAAAATATTCCTTAAAAACTAGTCCAGTTGTATAAAAAGTAACCAAATTACAATATCTCACGTCACTCCACTTTTTTCCGAAATTGTCGTGTAAAATGCCACAATTGTCGTATCGTTTCATGATTCCAGCATTGTACTTTAATGGCTTGCTTTCATTTTATTTCCCTTCGCACACTAGTTTTATACAGCCTTCCTTTGTTCATACACCGACCTGTCGTTGTCATTGTTCTGGCAGCAAAATTTTAACGGCCATAAAGTGAACAATTAAAACATGTCTGAAGTGTTAAATCTCAGAAATTCCTTTTTAATGACCACTGCACAGAAAACTGCAAAAAATGTAATTTCTGTAACAATATCCCAAAAGCAAAAGGACGCCCGACAACAGACCATGTCTCCTTGTAATTTTATTGTCAACATTTGCGGAACATAAATGGCATGAAGCAAAAGGTGCAATAAAATGCTGCAAGTATTATAGCTGTGATCTTTGTAGATTTTTTTAGGTTATCAGACGAAAGCATGACCAGAACAAATCCCTTTAATTGAATATAATTTGCATTTACATAATGACAAACACGATGCTATAGAAAATGGGCGGTTTGCAAAAGGGATTTAACACAAGAAGAATAGTTTTGGCCAAATAAATATCAAAGCAATCAAAGAAATGTTAGGGTTGGATGGAAAAATACTATTCAAATATTTAAATTTCAAATGCAAACCATTTTCAAAACTACTCTTTCATTGTTACATAATTTGAAATTACTAAATAGAATGTTAAAAAATGAGATCTTAAATGGTTTTAAATTATACAATTTTAGACCAATTTAAATGTATCTCTTCCATTTTATCTTTTCTGTAAAACTTCCTTGTAGCAATATTTTCCCTAAATTTTCTCTTACAATTTTTACATTGAAAATATGACACAGTTTTTTATATATAAATTCAACAACAACAATAATACTAATGATTTCAATAACCTCAGGCTAAAATAACGATTTTTTTCTTTTTTGGAAAGAAAATGTAGAACCGCTTTGGGTCTATTCGACATATGTAACCTAACAGACGTCGCGTTTTTTTATATATCTATATCTAAACCGATTTCAGCGAAACTTAACAGAGGCTATTTTATATTACTTCAGTACGTTGTGTCAATCGGCCTAGCTATGGATCTTTTCACGATGCTTAGCAACATTATACTAGACTTAATTCAGTACCCTATACCAAAATTCGTGCAAAACTAACTTTCTTCGGAACTCTAACTTTCTCTTTCTTCGGATTTTTATTCCGAGCCTGGGCCATATTTCGTGATAGTTTCACCCTCTTGCCCGATTACAGGTCGACAGCACCTCTTCCTTACACTGACATATTTTCCGAATATTACTTCTAATTATTTGTCCATATTCCCTTCACAGTGGGTAATCGTGGCCTATAGAGCGACTCGAAAAAAACACAAAAAATAAGTTTTCGGTCCACTTCATCCCAAAATTATTATCTGATCATCAACGAAAATTATGGGCGTTGTCCTTGACCATTCCTTGATCCTCATGGAAAATTTCAAAGCGATCAGCGCTATATTTCCGCCCTCTAGTGTGGTAATGGGTTTCTAAATAATATCTGAATACATAAGCACCTGTAAATATTTACGTGTAACTTCCACATCTGAGTACATACGACCATATAATTGGTATCAATATAAAGGTAAAACACTCCTCTTGGATATACTATCAATTTTCCGGACCTATGCCATTCAGGAGTAAATATATACGCCATAAAATACAAATTTTGTAATTTTTCACACAAAAGTCAGGTTCCATTTGACTGGCTAAATATTGACCAATCCTAATTAAAACAGACATGCTTATTCTTTGGCCCGATCCCCTTCTCCATGGAAAATTTCACGATTTTCGGGCCATTATTTTCTGGAGCGACCAGAAAAACCGACAAAAATTTAGTATTTGGTCCATTTTATTCCCTAAATATTAACCGATCTATACCAAAAACAATAGGGGTCTTCATTGGCCAGAACCCATCCTACATGCAAAATTTTGTAAAGATTGGTCCATAACTGTGGCCTGTATCATGTTTACAAATTACGGGCGGGCGGACACACATGTCTAGATCGACTCAGCTAGTCGATATATGACGATCGGTATACTTAAAGGTGGGTCTAGGACCAATATTTCGCGGCGTTACAAACTCTTGGGCTGCACAAAGCTATAATACCCTGACAACATAGTTGTGTAGGGTATAATAAATCCAGGAATGTTTGGCTATTTTAGAAAAAATATTCCTTAATTAATCCACGGTTATTTGGCTCTTTTAGAAAAAAAGTCTGTAATAAATCCATGCCTATTTCGCTTTTTTAGAAAAAAACGTCTGTAATAAACAAAATTGGCTCTATGGAAAAATAGTCTTTAATAAATCCACGCCCATTTGGCTCTTTGGAAGAATAGTCTTTTATATATAAATATTATACCACAAATCCAGGCATACTTGGGGTCGTGGAATTTTGAAATATGTATTCTAATATTTTATAATAAATCCACGACTTTTCTTGTTCATAGCTCCTAAATATGAACATTTTCGAACATAAAGGGTTTACACTTTCAATTGGAGTTTTCTTTAATTATGCCATTCATTATCCTTATTCTCGTCAGCATTAGTATTGTATAAGTTAATTGATTAAAAGCCGCAAGTTAACGGAAAAGGGAATCGCTGTTAGCGTATAAATTATTCCTTTTCACATGGCAAATGTTATGAGTCTAGGCGAGTGTGTGGATGTTGGTGGTGATATTGGCATTTTATCAATGACCATAAATCTCCACATAAATACGACTACAAACTGCAATACACACACACACACACTCTCGCAATTCTCTTTTGTATTGCGAGCATATAAAGTATTTTTTTACAAAGTATGACTATATACGGGCTTATGCGTTCGCCTGTGCATGTGTGTGTCTGTCAGATTTTCAATGAATATTGCAAATGTGTCCATGGTTATGTTGGTGCTACTGCTGTATCTGTGGCAACCTAAAAGCATAAACCTTTTGAACACATTTTATTGTTCAGCACAACATTTCAATGTGCACTTCATATGAAGATCTCCATTCATACAGACGCACACATTTGAGTTGGTGTTAGTGTGGATATTTAACACAAAAGGTAAAAACCACATTTTTAGCCATAAATGTTCGCTTTGTTGCATTCGCCTCTTCTTCGTGCATTTCTTTTTTCTTCATTTAAACGCAATCAATAAAAGCAAACAACTTAACAACATACATACCTACCTACCTTTGGCAATACAAAATGGCAACGGCATTCATGCACGTGGCAATGATACACTGACCAAAAATGCTTCGAGCAGATGTAGTAGATGATGAAGTGAAGGAAATGTAAAATAGACATTTTCAATTTGGTAGACAGGAAGGATGATGAAGAATGTATGTTCATTTTTTCGGGTAGCCCCCCTGGAGTGCGTTTTTCAACCGAATTCGTTGTAATTTTGTATTCGTAAAAGGCAACAAATCTCCCTTCCAAAAAATATTAATACACGCCCCCTTTTTGGGGGGTAGTCCCCATATAACTCCTTTTTATACCCCACACCATAAGGTGGAGTGTATATTAAATTTATCGTTCAAATTTCTTGATCAGAATAAAATTCTATTTCGATTTACGCCTCTCCGTTTGTCTGTTGAAATCACCTAAAATTCTACTTAGTAACATAGCTGGCTTATTACAGAACGGTTGTTCCATAAGCCGAGCTTAAAAAAGATTTACAAGCGCGTGGGTCTTGTGCGCATATCTTCCAATTTGAAAGACCATGCTCCGAGATTTTGTATTCTACTTGTTATTTCCCCTTCTGCATGAACCATCAGTAGGCTGGCTTTTATATGCCTTTTGATTTGGGGCCACCGTAGTCGATGTCCGCGTGTAGTTTGTAAAGATCGTGGTGCATTCCACGCCGATATTCACCGTCGACGCAGATCGGCTCGTAGATCTTTCGGAGAAATTTTCTCTCAAACACCCCAAGAGCTGCCTCATTGGTTTGCGCAAGTGCCCATGCTTCAAATCCATATATAGCAGCACGGATAGTATCAGCGTCATGTAAAGATCACCTAAAATACGGTATTCTAGAGGTTTTGGACACGTTATCTGCAATTTGGCATTCGTGTTTCAAGGTAGCCCCCATATAACGGTACTCGCCAATGTTCGCCCTTTATGCGGATATTAAATAGATTTTCCAACCGAATTTTCTGTATTTTGGGTTTTCATTTTAATTAACACATAGACTCTTTGGTACAGCATTTGCTAAAAGTCATACGAAAATATAAATGGGAGCTATATCTAAAACTGAACCGATTTCAATAAAACTTGGCACACGTCAGGTATTGATATTGACCCAAGTTTAGGGTAGCCACCATATAACGGTAACCCCGCCCATATTTTTGACACGATTTTCAATAAAAATTACTGTGATTTGGTGTTTTTGGTACTCATAATAGTATCACCACATCTCCGCACTAAAAATTATTAATATTCACGCAAGTCGGTATTTACACCCAACACAACTATGTTGTCAGGGTATTATAGCTTGGGGCAACCCATAGCGTTTGTAACGCAGCGAAATATTGGTCCTAGACCCACCTTTAAGTATACCGATATACACATATCGACTACCTGAGTCAATCTAGACATGTGTGTCCGTCCGTCCGTCTGTCCATTATAATTTGTAAACACGATACAGGTCACAGTTATGGACCAATCTTCACGAAATTTTGCATGTAGGATGGGTTCGGCGTAATGAAGACCCATATTGTTTTTGGTAAAGATCGGTTAATATTTAAGGGATGAAATGGACCAAATACTTCATTTTTGTCGGGCTTTCTGGTTGCTCCAGAGCCCGTAATCGCGAATTTTTCCATAGAGAGGGGCATCGTATATATTTACCCCTGAAGGACATAGACCCGAGAAGTTATTAGTGTATCCAAGAGGAGTGGTTGGCCTTTAAATTGATACCATTTACATCATCGTATGTACTCGAATGTGGGAGTTACACTTCAATATTTACAGGTGCTTACGTATTCAGATATTATTTAGTAACCCATTACCACACTAGAGGTTGGAAATGTTGCGCTGATCGCGTTGAAATGTTCCACCAGGTTCCAGTTATAGTTAAGGACAACGTCTATAATTTTCGTTGCTGATCAGATTAAAATTCTGGGATGATGTGGACCGAAAACCAAATTTTTTCTGTTTTTTCGAGTCGATCTATATGCCACCATTATAAGTGGAACATCACAACAAAACCACGGTGAAGGGAATAGGGACAAGTAATTAGGACTGTATTGAATATTAGTAATATTCGGAAAATATGTCAGTGTAAGGTAGAGGTTGTCCTCTAATCGGCAAGAGGGTGGAACTATCACGAAATATTGCCCAGGTTCGGAATAAAAATCCGCAGAAAGTTAGAGATCCGTGCAGGTTGTGTAGGATATCGTATGGTCGGCACCGTCCGACTATACTGCTACGCTCACTGGTTTAGAATTTTGGGCATATCAGGTCAATTTGGTAGGGTGTATTCTCATTGGCTGTCAAATTTCACTACCAAAAATTATCAATATTGATCTCCGTTTTATTATAGCCAAATATAATGGTAGCTACACTGTTAGATATTTTGAGAATTTCAATTTTACATATTTTTCGGTATATTCAAGGTCCTATCATAACATGAGTTTTCTCCTAGGAGCCACCCATTAATTTTGAGATATTTGGATTTTCATCCTCATGAGTGAGGGTATAAAAAGTTCGGCCGGAAAAACATAACATCGTTTTTACTTGTTTATATTAAAATAGTTAGCTGATTTTTTCTGCGTTTTGGTGTTGTACCTTAATAGCTGTATTCCCCACAAAGTATGAAATTCTACGACGATTTAGCCATATAATGTAATCATTCTATCTTCGGATGATATAGATGCAAGACTAGAACGTCAGATTCGATGATGAACTATATCGGCCCGCTTTGGGACTAGGCCTCCTATAGTGATACCTTCTGATTGGCGGTATTTTAAATATTTTGGGTGAAGGAAGTTATTATGATGCCAAAATGTTAGGCCTTATATAATGATAACTCCAAGTGATCGGTAATTCCTACACGATGTAAACTTAAAACCAGTGAGCAGAGTATAGTCGGACGGGGCCGACCATATGATACCCTACACAACTACCACGAAAATCTAATTTTCTACGGTTCTATATTTTGAGCCTGAGCAATATTTCGAGATATTTGCACCCTTTTTACAGTTCATAGATCAACAACTACACTTTCTAACCCTGGCATATTTTCCAATTTTGTTTTCTTGAAGTGAATTTTTACGCCGTAAAATAAAAAAAAAAGTCATTTTAGGTTTTGGTTTATTTGACCCTCGGAATATTGACCGATCATCATCTAAACCGCTCTAAGTATTTGTTCAAACCGCTTCACCTTGTAAAATATGTGATGTTCTGCATATAATAATTGCCTCTAGAGCGACTAGAAAATCGGACAAAATTAAAGTTTTCGATTCATTACACCCCCTGAATGAAATCTCAACTTCACCGAAATCTATAGGCGTCGTCCTTGACCATTATTGGAGTAATAATAATACTATGCACATAGTCACCTTCACCTAATTACGTATAACTCCCACATCAGATTACATGCTGCCATAAGTTTGGTATCAATTCGAATGTCAATAAATTCTCTTGGATATACTATCAACTTCTCGGGTTTATGTCCTTCAGGAGCAAGTATATACACAACAGGATAAACATTTTGTAATTTGTCACACAAAAGTCAGGGTTCATTTGACCCGCTAAGTATTGACCATTCTTTATATAACCAAGCATGCTAATTCTTTGGCACGATCCTCTTCTCCATGTAAAATTTCACGATGTTTGGAACATAACTGCGGCCTCTGGAGCGACCAGAGGGCCGAACATATACTCCATGCAAAATTTGGTGAATATTGGTCCATAACTGTGGCCTGTATCGTGTTTACAAATTATAATGGACAGACGGACGGACGGACGACACACATGTGTAGATCGATTCAGCTATTCGAGATATGACGATCGGTATACTTAAAGGTGGGTCTAGGACCAATATTTCTCGGCGTTACAAACGCTAGGGGTTGCACAAAGCTATAATACCCTGACAACATAGTTGTGTAGGGTATAAATATGAAGCTGCTATTGAACATGACAAAAACACGCTCAACATTTTTTCTCATAGTGTTTCGTCTTATTTTTCACATCAATACCTTGACACATTTTTTAACAAACAAAAACTACAACAAAAAATAAATTTAAAAATTCAACAACGTTTGTAAAAAAAAGAAAAAAATATATCGAAATGAGTATTACATTTTTATGCCATATATATATATATATATATATGTTTGCGTGAACGTACCTCTAAATATGCACCTACACACAAATAACACCTGTACTACAACATCAAAAAGAAATTGAGAGTTTGTTTGATTCGAAGAGACATATTGTCGCATAGCCACACATACCTATAAATGAAAGTCCACATGCAGACAGTAGCGGATAAACGGATGAATAAATAAACGTGACTGACACTACATTGGTATTTTTCCCATTTCAAAGATATTCATACATATATCTACGTCCGCACACCTATGTACATCTATATGCCGTGTTATTTATACAGTGTCCCGTGTATTTTTTAACACCAGCCCATCAAACCATTTGCACTTTCCATCCGTGATGACTACCCAAATATGTTGTTGCATTTCATTACGGTAGTGATGGTGAGTGAAGAAGTTGCCTGTCGTCGTATATCAGAGGTTACTGGCGTTTGTTAATTGTCAACTCATTGGCGACACGTTTATCACCAAACAGAAATACGTTTTGTTCGCCAGGAAAAAAACTTTTTTTCCTCTTTTTTGTAGTTGGATAATATAGAGGTGTGTGTGCATTAGAGGGGGAAATAAAATACAAAAAAAATGTAAAAAAATTATAAATAAAAACGGACATCAAGAAAATCATAATGAACATAATAACAATAATAATTATTATTATACTTAAATATGGTTTCTTACTTCATATCGTAAGTTCTTATTTAGAAATAGCACAATGAACTCTACCCAGTCTAATATATACAGTTAAACATTGCAAATAATTGGAATGGAAATTTACTGCGGAAGTTGTACAATTAACAAATATGTCCACAATTGAAAAAAAAACAAGTGAAAAAGCGTTAAGTTCTGCCGGGCCGAACTTTGGATACCCTCCACCATAGATATACTGACAGGTACTTGAAATGAAAATGTAGGGAAAATACCAAAAAGTGGACCTATACCGACATTTCTACAACGCGATTATGTGCCAGAAAATTTTGATTTCATCCAACTTGTGCCTATCTTATTATTTCTTCCAAACTTAGTTCAGGATCGAAGATGATCCGTCCACTCCTTCTGGGCTAGCCCCCTTCAGGGCCTAAATGCGGGTTATAGTTCATTATCGAACTTTAGGTTCAAGTTTTATCTCGATATCCTCCGCAGGTTAAATGATTACGACAGAATCTTAGAACCAAACCCAAAACGCGAAAGAAATTAGATAACTTTAAGATAGTTATCTAATTTCTTCCGCGTTTTGTAAAACCAGTAAGGAAAGTAGTAAAGTCGGACTGGGCCGACAATACCCTTCAAAACTTTGGATATATTCTATATATTTAGAATATATCTGAACCGATTTCAGTACGCTATGCCAAATTTCGTGCAAATCGAAACATATATGGGTACTTTGGTGCACAATTTATCGGATGTAAATATATATAGGAGCTATATCTAAATCTGAACCGATTTGAAGGAAACTTAACACACATCATTTTAGACCTAATTAATTACGCTGTGCCAAACTTCGTGCAGATCGAAAGATATTTAGGGACCTTGGCGCACCATTTACCTTAAATCGGACGAAAATATATATGGGAGCTATATCTAAATCTGGACCGATTTCCAGGAAACTTAACACACATCATTCTAGACATAATTCATAACGCTATGCCTAATTTCGTGCAAATCGAAAGATATGTAGTGACATTGGTACACCATTCACATTAAATCGGACGAAAATATATATGGGAGCTATATATAAATCTGGACCGATTTTTCCCAATTTCAATAAGGTTCGTTCTTGGGCCAAATAAGTGACCTATGCCAAATTTCATTTAAATCGGATCATAAATGCGACCTGTTCACAAAAATACATGGACAGACAGACGGACAGAAAGTAATTCTATGCATATTCTAAAAAGGAACCATGTCTCTATCTCGTTTCCTTTTGCCTGTTACAAACATATGCACAAAGACATAATACCCTGTGCCACAGTGTGGTGAAGGGTATAAAAAGGGGTTATATATAAATAATTTTTGGTAGGGAAATTTGTTACCATAAACGACTACAAAGTACCAAGTTGCAGCGAATTCGGTTGAAAAACACGCTCAAGAACCCCACAATACCGAATATTGGGGATACCCTTATATGGGGGCTACCCGAAAAAATTGACCTATATTCATAGTTTTTTGTGGAGAAATTTGGTACCTATTAAGAACTCAAAATACTAAATTACAGCCAATTCGGTGGAAAAATACGATCAAAACCCCCAAAATACTGAAAATTAGGAGGTGCCGTTATATGGGGGCTACCAGAAAAAGTGGACCTATACTCATAATTTTTTGTGGAGACATTTAGTATCCAACGTACCAAATTTCAGCGAATTCTTCGAACTTGGCCTGCCCGCAGACAAAAGACAACCCTATGCAAAATGTCTGCACCCTATCTCAATTCATTCAGAAGATAGCGTGATTACAACAGACGGACGGACATGGCTAGATCGTGTTAGAACCTTGATCAAGAATACATATACTTTATAGGGTCGGAAATGAATATTTCGATGTGTTACAAACGGAATGACAAAATCAATATACCCTCCATACTATGGTGGAGGGTATACAAATTAATACCATTCATTTATATTTCCCGATTTCGTGATTTTAATGAAACCCTATAAAATGTGAAGCATACACTTAACTGTTTAATAAAACTAATACATTTTGGTTGGGAAAAAGATATTTAATTCTCTGAACCTGAGTAACAATTTTGGGATGTTGTCCATAGAAAGAAAACATTTCTCTCTGATTTAATAAGTATTTTCTATAGACAATAAATAGTACCGCTACATGTACAGAACTAATCTTTGTAAATAGACATGTTACATACAAAAGAAAACAACCCATATAGCATTTTAGGGACAAAGAAAATCAATTTCTGAGTCCATTTGTTACCATCCGTCCAGGATGACATACAAATCATCCTCAGAGCCTATAGTAATATGTTGTGTCGATAAATATAATTCTCTGCATCTGAAAAACATTGTATCCATAGAATTGAATAAAGACTCAGTGACTAGATGTACATAAACATGTTAAAACCCTCAGAAAAAAAGAATGGAAATATACCAGTAAGGAAAGGTCAGAAGTCGGACGGGGCCGACTATATTATACCCTCCAACACTGTGGGTACATACAAGAGATGCTCATATCTACAATATCCTGTAGATAGAACAGACATATCATCTTTGTAGAACCATTACATTAAATCGGGCGAAATTAAATTTGTAATCTACATAGATATTTGAACCTATAAAAACCCATACCATACCATTCTGAAATCTATGGCAAATGCATGTAAATCGTATGAAATCGAGCAAAATTATGTGTGGGAGCGATATTAAAATCCTGACATAATTGATCAACCGTGGTATGCTGCAAATACACCAAACTGTTCGAAATCAGTACGTTGTGCAAAGTTTTTTGGCAATCGGACAATTTCCAATAGGGTCAAATTCATCCAAATCGGATCATAAATGCGACCTGTACTTTGTTAATATGAATACATGGAAATACGGACCAATGGACGAACATGCACAAATCGACACATATTCTCAATAGGAAGCATGTGCTTTGGGGAAAAAGAAATCCATTCTTTTTTCGGCATATGGCTGTACTGATAGACTTTTTGTAAAGTATCGATCAAACAATTTCAGATTTATGCTCGTTGGGAGGGTGACATTTCGCAATAAAAACCAGTAAGGAAAGTAGTAAAGTCGGACGGGGCCGACTATATGATACCCTTCACCACGATGGGTATATCCAACGATTGAACCCTAACAGACGTCAAATGTTTAAAGGACCAGGGACAAAATTATGTAAATCAATTCAAATCTAGACCTAATTCATTATGCTATGCCAAATTTCATGAAAATGGAAATATATATAGGGTCTTTGCTACACCATTTACATTAAATCAGACGAAAATATATATGGGAGGTATATCTAAATCTAAACCGATCTCATGAAATTTAACACATATCGTTCTAGACTTAATTCAATACGCTGTGCAAAATTGCAAATCGAGTGATAAATAGGGACTTTGGTGCAAATCGAATGATAAATAGGGATTTTGGTGCACGTTTTGTCTTAAATCGGATGAATGTATATATATATATATATATATATATTCGTCCGATTTAAGATAAACGGGGCACCAAAGTACCTACATAACTTTCGATTTACACAAAATTTGGCACAGTGTACTGAATTAGGTCCAGAATGATGTGTGCTAAGCTTCGTGAAAATCGGTTCAGATTTAGATATAGTTCGCATATATAGTTGCACCCGATTTAAGGTAAATGGTGTACCAAAGTCCATATATATCTTTCGATTTGCACGAAATTTGGTATAGCTTAATGAATAAGGTCTAGAATGATATGTGCTAAGTTTCGTGAAAATCGGTTCAGATTCAGATATCTGAACCGCTCCCATATATATATATTTTCGTCCGATTTAAGGTAAATGGGGTACCAAAGTCCCTATATATCTTTCCATTTGCACGAAATTTGGTATAGCCTACTGAATTAGGTCTAGAATGATGTGTGCTAAGTTTCGTAAAAATCGGTTTAAATTTATATATAGCTCCCATATATATATTTTCGTCCGATTTAAGGTAAATGGGGTGCTAAAGTCCCTATATATCTTTCGATTTGCACGAAATTTGACATATCGTAATGAATTAGGTCTAGAATGATGTGTGTACAATTTCTTAGAAATCGGTCCAGATTTAGATAAAGCTCCCATATATATGTTCGCCCGATTTAATGTAAACGGTATACCAATGTCCCTATATATCCGTCCATTTGGGCGAAATTCGGCACAGTGTACTAAATTGGGTCTTGAATGATGTATGTAAAACTTCTTGAAAATCAGTTCAGATTTAGATATAGCTCCCGTATATATTTTCGTCCGATTTAATGCAAATGATGCACCAAAGTCCCTTAATATGTCTCGATTTTAGGCTATACCAAATTTCGTCAAATCGAAAGTTATATAGGGACTTTGGTACCCTATTTACCTTAAATCGGACGAAAAGAGTTCATCTGTAGGGTTCATCTATTGAATATACCCAAAGTGGTGAAGGGTACCTTAGTCGGTCCGGTCCGACTTTACTACTTTCCTTACTAGTTTGTGTTTTGTGCATTCAGATGTGAGTTGCAGGGAGTTAAAAATGGAAGAGAACAAAGAGAAAATTCGGTACATTTTACAGTTTTTATACCCTTCACCACACTGTGGTACAGGGTATTATGTCTTTGTGCATATGTTTGTAACATGCAAAAGGAAACGAGATAGACACATGGTTCCTTTTGAGAATATGCATAGAATCACTTTCTAAGTCGATTTATGCATGTCCGTCCGTCCGTCTGTCCGTCTGTCTGTCTGTCCATGTATTTTTGTGAGCAAAGTACAGGTCGCATTTATGATCCGATTTGGATGAAATTTGGCACAGCTCATTTGTTTGGCCCAAGGACGAACCCTATTGAAATTGGGAAAAATCGGTCCAGATTTAGATATAGCTCCCATATATAGTTTCGTCCGATTTCATGTAAATGGAGCCCCAAAATCCCTATATATGATTCGATTTGCCCGAAATTTGGCGCAACGTATTGAATTAAGCCTAGAGTGATGTCTGCCAAGTTTCGAGAAAATCGGTCCAGATTTAGTTTCATATATAGTTTCGTCCGATTTCATGTAAATGGAGCCCCAAAGTCCCTATATATCTTTCGATTTGCATAACGTACTAAATTGAGCCTAGAATGATGTCTGCCAAGTTTCGTGAAAATCGGTCCAGATTTAGATATAGCTCCCATATATAGTTTCGTCCGATTTCATGTAAATGGTGCCCCAAAATCCCTATATATGATTCGATTTGCACGAACTTTGGCATAACGTATTGAATTAAGCCTAGAGTGATGTCTGCCAAGTTTCGAGAAAATCGGTCCAGATTTAGATATAGCTCCCATATATAGTTTCGTACGATTTCATGTAAATGGTGCACCAAAGTCCCTATACATCTTTCGATTTGCACGAAATTTGGCATAACGTACTGAATTGAGCCTAGAATGATGTCTGCCAAGTTTCGTGAAAATCGGTCCAGATTTAGATATAGCTCCCATATATATGGGAAATGGTGCCCCAAAGTCCCTATATATAATTCGATTTGCACGAAATTTGGATAACGTACCGAATAGAGCCTAGAATGATGTCTACCAAGTTTCGTGAAAATCGCTCCAGATTTAGATATAGCTCCCATATATAGTGTCGTCCGATTACATGTAAATGGTGCACCAAAGTCCCTATATATCCTTCGATTTGCTCGAAATTTGGCATAACGTACTGAAATGAGCCTAGAATGATGTCTGCCAAGTTTCGAGAAAATCGGTCCAGATTTAGATATAGTTCCCATATATAGTTTCGTACGATTTCATGTAAATGGTGCACCAAAGTCCCTATACATCTTTCGATTTGCACGAAATTTGGCATAACGTACTGAATTGAGCCTAGAATGATGTCTGCCAAGTTTCGTGAAAATCGGTCCAGATTTAGATATAGCTCCCATATATATGGGAAATGGTGCCCCAAAGTCCCTATATATAATTCGATTTGCACGAAATTTGGATAACGTACCGAATAGAGCCTAGAATGATGTCTACCAAGTTTCGTGAAAATCGCTCCAGATTTAGATATAGCTCCCATATATAGTGTCGTCCGATTACATGTAAATGGTGCACCAAAGTCCCTATATATCCTTCGATTTGCTCGAAATTTGGCATAACGTACTGAAATGAGCCTAGAATGATGTCTGCCAAGTTTCATAAAAATCGGTCCTGGTTTAGATATAGCTCCCATATATAGTTTCGTCCGATTTTATGTAAATGGTGCACCAAAGTCCCTATGTTTCCTTCGATTTGCACGAAATTTGGCATAACGTACTGAAATGAGCCTAGAGTGATGTCTGCGAAGTTTCGAGAAAATCGGTCCAGATTTAGATATAGCTCCCTTTTATTATAAATCGATTTAAGGTAATCGACGCACCAAGGAACCAATAGGCTGATAGGAACAAAACGTTCTGAAATTAGTATAACCTAAGCTGTGACAAGTTTGTTTGAAATCGCTTAATATTTGGATAGAGCTTCCATATATATTTTCGCCCGATTTCAAGTAAATTGGACATCAAACTCCTCATGTTAGTCAGATTGACATCAAATTTTGCACAACGTATAAAATTGAGCATAGAATTACTTAGTTGCGTTTTCTAGAAGTACAGACATAGGACAACAGATGACCTATTTATATTTGTTTGAAGTCGATTTACATACTTTTGTCCCATTGTAACAAACGAATGATATGTTTATGGATAGATCTAGGTAGATTCACATTTAGATAAATATCACATATTTTATTTCATCCAATTTCATGTTAATAGTCCTGTTTAATATACACATTGTGGTGAAGGGTATCATATAGTCGGCCCCGTCCGACTTTACTACTTTCCTTACTGGTTTTTTTTTTGACATAGGCGAAAATCCGATACTGTAACAACCACTTATGTGCAATTTTGGTTTCGTAGATGAGAAACTATATAAAAAAATAATTGTCAGGAACCTGTCAAACCTAAGGGTTCGGAGAAATTTGGTTCTCCACATTAAAAAACCTACAATGTGAGTGCGACCTGCATATTTCGATGTTGTTTATTAAAATTATTTCCCACAGTCCATAATTTTTGTTCTCCGAATGGCATCTTAGCATGAGTGCTCGAAGTTATAAGAACAAAAATCACTTTTTCCCTTTTCGAGAGAACTACAACACAATATTTATAGGGAGATTTTGTAGTTTTTCACATTGGCCTTATCATAAATTAGAAAGTTTTCCGGTTTGGTGCGTTCTTACTGCACTAGAAATTCTTATAATTTCTATAGTTGTCAACTTCTAGAAAATAATTTCCATTATTTTGAAATGAAAACTTTAGTACGACAGACAGCACATTCGTTTGTCGTTAAAGTGTGAACAACGAAAACGGAGAAAAGTTTTCCACAGTTTTTCCCCCAAACTAAGCTATGGACATTGAAATGCAGATAACAGGCCGGCCGTTAGTGCATATTCATGTAAAGTTGGCCGCAAAATACAACACACAAAATTGCATACATTTTGTGGAAGGGATGAGGGGTGGTGAGAGAGAGAAGTATGTTGAATGATGAGGGGGAGAAATGCGACTAGGCATTTGCATAAAACAAAATGTAAAAGTTAGGCTATAGACATTTTTGTGTAATACTGGACAATACATAGAAAGGGAAATAAGTCCGTGTTTGTGTGTGTTGTTTTTACGAATGAAACATAATTCGTTTGTAACACAAGTTGCATACCTGAATATTTAGAGAAAATGTATTCATGTATTGTTGTTATATTCATACGTACATAGAGATATTGCAAAACAACTCTCAAAATATTTGCATACAAATGTTTATTGTTTATCTTTAACACATGTAAATTTATAATTGTATTTTATTTAGAAGATATAAAATAAATACACATTCGTAGATAAATAAATATACCAAATACCGAAGGAAAATTTTTCACGATTTGATGAATAAGGTCCAATTTTTACGAACAAATTGTCCAAAATTATTATTTTAAAGTGTATACATATTCTTGATCAAAATAAAATTCTTTGACGATTTGTCATGTCCGTCTATATGTTGAAATTTCAATAGAGTTTACAATATAGAGCTTTGAAATTTTGCACATGTTATTACTTATAGAGTATTGGTATTGAAGTTGAGGTATGTTTTTAGTATGAAATCAAGCGACATTATGTATGGGAGCTATATGCAAATCTGGACCTAACTCAGCAACTGTGGCATACACCATTTGTTATGCTGCAGAAAAGGGCACTGCCCACAATTTTAAAGAGAAGCGTTTACTATTCCATCAACTCAGACGAAAATATATATGATTAAATATACATCTGAATATATTTTACAAAATCTTATACGGGTAATTTTAGCTCTAATTGGGTACGTTGTGCACAAATTTGTCCCAATTAGGAAAAACAGTAGTTACACTTATATTAAATCGGATAGAAATATTAGGTTGGGGAAAATAAATCCATTACTTTGTACGCTCAATGGAAGGGTGATATTTTGCAGTAAAAAATGTTTTGCTGTTTTTTGTTTGGTGCATTTGTGAGTTACAGGGTGTTCAAAATGGAAGTGAACAAAGAGAAAATTCGGTACATTTTACAGTTTTTCTTTACCAAAGTTGCAAATGCAAGCCAGGGGCCACAATTGTGAATGGTGTTTATTGTTCCGATACTGTAACAGTCAATTATGTGCCATTTTGGTTTTGTAAATTCCGTTCAGGATTTTTATACCCTTCACCACACTGTGGTACCGGGTATTACGTCTTTGAGCATATGTTTGTAACAGGCAAAAGGAAACGAGATAGACACATGGTTCCCTTTGAGAATATGCATAGAATCACTTTCTGAGTCGATTTATGCATGTCCGTCCGTCCGTCTGTCCATGTTAAATTGTATATATAGTACATATATATTATCCAATTTGGATGAAATTTGGCTCAGCTTACTTATTTTGCCCAAGGACAAACCTTATTGAAATTGGGAAAAATCGGTTCAGATTTATATACAGCTACCATATATATTTTCGTCCGATTTAAGGTAAATGGGTCACCAAAGTTCCTATATATGTTTCGATTTGCACGAAATTTGGCATAACGTACTGAATTAGTTCAAGAATAATGTGGGCCAATTTTCGAGAAAATCGGTTTAGATTTAGATATCGCTCCCATATATATCTTTGCCCGATTTCAGGTAAGGCAATATATCTTTAGATTTGGACGAAATTTGGCACAGCGTACTGAATTAGGTCTAGAAATATGTGTGTTAAGTTTCCTGAAAATCGGTCCAGATTTAGATATCGCTCATATATATAGTTTCGTCCTATTTAATGTAAATGGTCCCCCAAATACACTATATATATATTTCGATTTGCACGAAATTTGTCATAGCGTACGGAATTAAGGCTAAAATGACTTGTGCTATGTTTCGTGAAAATCGGTTCAGATTTGGATATAGCTCCCATATATTTTTGTCCGATTTTATTTAATTTGTGCACCAAAGTCTCTGAAAGTCATCTGAAAGTTATTGCGTACTGAATTAAGTCTAGAATTATGTTGCTAGACTTCGTGAAAAGATCCATAGCTAGGCCGATTGACGCAACGTACTGAAGTAATACACTGCGTATCATAACTATAGACGCACCCTTAATTCAATTGGTATGTTAGTTGAGAAATAAAATGGACCCATTAAGTTATTGTTCACAATAAAACGATCAAAAACACATATTATTCAACAAAAATAATTAATTTATTCTTTATGGTTTCGCCGAATTCTGCACTTTCAAAATTGCTGGTGTTGCATAACTATAGACGCACTTTTACAAAATTAGAAAAATTTATTTTTTAAAACTTAAATAAAATAAAATTACTTTTATAAATAATGGGTAGGACCTCCCTTATTTTGAATAAGTTCAAAAATTTTATCCATCACACTGTCGATCAAAATTATTCGCAAGTCTTCATCGATTGACCGCCATTCATCGAAAATCACTTCTTGGAGGTAAAATACAGTTTGGTATTGGAGGTTTTCGGCATAGACACGTTGAGTCAAGATTCCACACATGTTCTCGATCGGATTCTGGTCGGAAATTTTAATATTTTTCGATTTTAACCATACTTGAGTATGGCGACTTTTATGAACTGGTGCGTTGTCCTGCTGAAAAACGAGTCCTTGATTGTTGCTGCTTTCCCAAAATTGCAATAATTTGTCTTCCAAGACTTGAACGTACTCCATTGAATTCATTCGACAACATGGAAATGTCAAATAAAGGCTATAAAATGCTCCCAAGTCCATTAAGGAACCACCACCGAAATATCGTATTAAGAAATAACGATATTTAGGTAACCGCCACCTTGGGAGCATTTTATAGCCACGGAATGCTTTATTTGACATTTCCATGTTGTCGGATGAATTCAATGGAGTACGTTCAAGTCTTGGAAGACAAATTATTGCAATTTTGGGAAAGCAGCAACAATCAAGGACTCGTTTTTTAGCAGGACAACGCACCAGTTCATAAAAGTCGCCATACTCAAGTATGGTTAAAATCGAAAAATATTAAAATTTCCGACCAGAATCCGATCGAGAACATGTGTGGAATCTTGACTCATCGTGTCTATGCCGAAAACCTCCAATACCAAACTGTATTTTACCTCCAAGAAGTGATTTTCGATGAATGGCGGTCAATCGACGAAGACTTGCGAATAATTTTGGTCAACAGTGTGATGGATAAAATTTTTGAACTTATTCAAAATAAGGGAGGCCCTACCCATTATTTATAAAAGTTATTTTATTTTATTGAAGTTTAAAAAAAATAATTTTTCTAATTTTGTAAAAGTGCGTCTATAGTTATGCAACACCAGCAATTTTGAAAGTGCAGAATTCGGCGAAACCATAAAGAATAAATTAATTATTTTTGTAATAGAGTTCGAATAATATGTGTTTTTGATCGTTTTATTGTGAACAATAACTTAATGGGTCCATTTTATTTCTCAACTAACATACCAATTGAATTAAGGGTGCGTCTATAGTTATGATACGCAGTGTATAAGTTAGTCTCTGGCAATTTTCCCTGAAGTGGGTTCAGATATAGATATATAACAAAAACGCGTCGTCTGTTAAGTTACTTATGTCGAATACACCCAAATTGGTGAAGGGTACCGACTTTACTACTTTCCTTACAGGTTTATATTAAAGATGCACCTCGCACAGGTAGGCCGATCGATTAGATAAAATCGGACGAAACTAGATATAAGAGATATACCAAAATCTGAACTGATTTTAACAAATCTTCACAGACATCAATATATATGGGTGCTACACCTAAACGTTAACCGATTTCAAGAAAACATTGCGTAAATCTTTCTAGACCTAATTCAGCAAGGCTGAGCAAAATTTTGTCCCAATCGGACAAATATCGGATAAATGGTGCACCATGTACATAAAATTGGGCAATACTATATATGGGAGCTATATTTAATACTAAACTGATTTAAAAAAAATCACAGATATCAAACCGGACTTAATGCAGTCCGCTGTGTAAAATTTTGTATCAATCAAACAAACCTTATGAGATTTGTGCAAAATTTACATACAATTGGAGGAAATATATGTGGGAGCTATATAAATCTGAACCAGTTACAATAGAGTTCGTCCTTCGGCCAAGTGACTTGTGTCAAATACCATCCAAATCATATAATATATGCGACCTGTACTTTATTCACAGGAATACATGGACAGACGGACGGACTAGCGGACATTCATAAATCAACTCAGATTGAGATTCTATGCATATTTCCGAAAGGAACCATGTGTCTATATCGTTATCTTTTGTCTGTTACAAACATATGTACATTGGCCCATGAACACGGGTCGATACCTCCCAATGCTAGATATGTTGAAGCTTTTGTCCACTATTCCAACCCAATCAGCTGTAATGTGGCACTAGGTGCCAAACCTTCTAAAAAATATATTATTGGTTCATATTTCTGGTAGCCACCGTATCACGCTTTATCTCAGTATTTTGGAAAGTTCAGGCACGCAAAATTTACCTTATTCGGTATTTTGAGGTAGTTTTGGTTCTATTAGCTCTAATTTGAAATATCAGGTTCTCATGGGCTGTCAAATCTTCCATCCCTATTTCGGAATCAGGCATATCGAACATTATTTTTTTTAAAGCATGAACAAATTATTACCACATAATGCATTTATTTGTTTAAATATAAATACGCTATTAATTATACAAAATTTTTTATGAATTGCTCTATAACTTTTAACACTAAATGTTTTCCTTCGAATACTCAATGTTTGATCTTCCACTTTCTAAATATTTACATAGAACATTTCCTATGAAATTTTGTAAATAATACTGTACTGCAACATTTTTACTTTTGCGTTTATTTACATATTTAATATGCAGTTGCATAGATAATTGTATTTATTTTTTTATCTGATTTAATGTGACATGATAGCATAAATCTTTATCAGCTGAATTTATTTACCAACAAATACAATTTGTAAACATAAATATAAATATATATGCATATAAATATCTGTTCAATATATTTAAACGTTAACATTTTGTGTTCTCTAATATCAATAATTTAATTGGATTAAATTGAAACATTTTTAAACTTTCTAAACTGTCAAATTATGAGCAGTAAACATATGGCTCCCCAGTGACCTAATTACATTTAACACAAATTATAGAAGCTAAATTTCGACAAAGTAAATGGGATTTGTTGGTTTTAGTAGAAACAAACAATTTCATATAATACAAGCAACTGATAAAAGTAGGGTTTAAACCAGTGAGCGGAGCAGTATAGTCGGACGGGGTCGACCATACGATACCCTACACAACTTCCACGGAACTCTAACTTTCTGCGGATGTTTATTCTGAGCCTGGGCAATAGTTCGCGATATTCCTATAAAGACATAAATTCCAAATATTACTACCGTGGGCTGTGTTATGACTCGAAACTCGAAAAACACACAAAAAATAACTTTTCGGTCCTCTTCATCCCACAATTATTATCTAGCTGTCTTTGACCATACCTGGACCCTGGGGGAAAATTTCAAACCGATCAGCGCTATATTTTTATATTTAGGGTCCATTTGACCCGCTAAATATTGACCAATCTTTATCAAAACAGGCATGCTTTGGACCAATCCCCTTCTCCATGTAAATTTTCGCGATGTTTGGGCCATAATTACGGCGTCTGGGGCGATCAGAAAATCAGACAAAAATAACGATTTTGGTCCATTTCATCTGCTAAATATTAACCGATCTTTACCAAAAACAACAGGGGTCTTCATTGACCAGAACCCATCCTACATGCAAAATTTCGTAAAGATTGGTCCATAACTGTGGTGTGTGTGTATCGTGTTTACAATTTACAGTGGACAGCCAGACGGACGGACGGACACACATGTCAAGATCGACTCAGCTAGTCGAGATATGACCGGTATAATTAAAGGTGGGTGTAGGACTAATATTTCGCGGCGTTACAAACTCTTGGGGCTGCACAAAGCTAATTTCGTTTATAGATTTGGTGACATATTACTACTAACAATATATGACCTCATGAAATAGACCCATATTTAGTTTTGAGGATATATATGTAAAATATACCAATAGTGGCGAAGGGTATCATATAGTAGGCCCTGTCCGACTTTACTACTTTCCTTACTGATTGCAATTGTGATTGTGTAAATTCGCTTCTAAGATACAAAGAAGAACGTTAATTAAGTTCTTGCAATAAAAAAAATCAAAAATTAAAAATTTTTCTCAGCTATAAAATTTCACTGGCATGGGATACCACATGATCTCTCTTACAAGTCATCTGTTGTTCGGTAAAAATTAATTAAAAACGTATCTCAGATTTGTAAAGAAAATAAATAATCCTCTTCATAAAAATCGAATGAATGCACACCTCCAACGTACACAGCCCAACAATAGGTGTACAAATTTTTTATCTTGAAATACCAAACGAATGGAATCCATTGTAATTTTTTCGACATTAAAATTTTAAGCACACAAATGTTTTTTTGTTCTTCTTGATAATGTTCGGCTCTGGAATATATAACAATAGGTTAGCATAAATTTTCCACAACTACACATTTTCTTCATTACACAGACACATACTAAGTTAAAATCTTACACACAGTCATACATTGTCACATGTATACTTACACATATATACATTAGACGCCTTTTATCCATATCTAGTATCAAATCTTGAACTATTGTTGTTTGTTGCTACTCCGCTGACAACAGGACACCGAATTCCAGATAGAGAGAGAGAGAGAGTAAAATGATGTCTTCCCCGGTTTCTGTGAAAATTATGGTGTGGTATTTGTTGTTATTCGTTAATTTGTATGTGCCTGTGTGTGTGTGCTTGTGTGTAGAAACCATTGTTGTAAAGTCTCGCCTATTGTCTTGGCATTGCGGCATATGCTTGTCTTATCTTTTGCTAAGATTTGGTTTATAGACGAGTGTTTTCGTACTTCGGTTGTTGTTTTGTATGAAAATGTCTTTGTTTATTGTCGAAATTGAAAGAATTCTATTTTGACACTGTTAAGCTGTAGGCAACGCCTAAAACACAACAGCGCCCGCCAGTAGGGGGTTTTGTGGTGTGAGTGCAAGTGTTTGTATGTCTGCAGGAAATGTGTAAAGTGTATGCTTAGCATATTACAATTGAGCTTTAAATTTGTCTTATCTATTATATTTGTTGCTACGACTTCCTACGCAGTAAAGGCAAAGTTCATTATGGCAGGAAAGTACACGCTCACACACACACCCACCCCTATTAACATCGGAACATGAAATTGTAGTGTATAAACAGTGAGCGGAGCAGTATAGTCGGAAGGGGCCGACCATACGATACCCTACACAACTATAACGGAACTCTAAGTTTCTGCAGATTTCTATTCCGAGCCTGGGCAATATTTCTTGGTATTTACACCCTCTTGCCCGATTAGAGGTCAACAACACCTCTTCCTTACTCTGACATATATTCTAACTATTACTAATATTCAGTACAGCCCTTCTAATTACTTGTCCAGATAGCCTTCTCGGTGGATTGTGTTCGACTTTCAATTGTGGTCTATAGATCGACTCGAAAAAAAACAAAATCAATTAAGTTTTTGGTCCAATTCATCCCAAAATTATTACCTGATCATCACCGAAAGTTATAGCCGTTGTCCTTGACCATACCTGGATCCTCATTGAAAATTTAAAAGCGATCAGCACTATATTTCCACTCTCTAGTGCGGTAATGGTTTGTTAAATAATATCTGAATACGTAAGCACCTGTAAATATTTACATGTAACTCCCACATCCCAGTACATACGACGATGTAATTGGTATCAATTTAAAGGCCAAACACTCCTCTTGGATATATTTGTATTATACGCTTTATAATACAAATTTTGTCATTTTTCACACAAAAGTTAGGGTCCATTTGAACGGCTAAATATTGACCGAGCTTTATCAAAACAAATATGGTTATTCTTTGGCCAAATCCCCTTCTCCATGTAAAAATTCGAGAAGTTTGGGCCATAAATGCGTTTTCTGGAGCGCCCAGAAAAACCGACAAAAATTAAGTATTTGGTCCATTTCATTACCTAAATGTTAACCGATCGTTTCCAAAAACAATAGGGGTCTTCATTGGGCCGAACCCATCCTACATACAAAATTTCGTGAAGATTGGTCCATAACTGTGGCCTGTATCGTGTTTACAAAATATAATGGACGGACATACATGTCTAGATAGTCTCAGCTAGTCGAGATATGATATGATCGCTATACTTAAAGGTGGGTCTAGGACCAATACTTCGTGGCGTTACAAACTCTTGTGGCTGCACAAAACTATAATAACCTGACAACATAGTTATGTAGGGTATAATAGGAAAACCATAGTAATATTGCGGAATAGTAGGGTTGAACGAATAGACATTTGTTACACATTTATATATAATTTCTTATTCGTTCTAGAACATATATAAATATTCTGGAGCGAAATAAAGCTCTATATATATATATATATCCTGACAGACGTCGCGTTTTTGTTATTTACCTCTATCTGAACAGATTTCAGGGAAACTATCCAGAAACTAATTTATATTACTTCAGTACGTTGTGTCAATCGGCCTAGCTATGGATCTTTTAACGAAGCTTAGCAACATCAATCTAGACGTAGTTCAGTACTCTATGCCAAAATTCGTGCAAATCGAAAGATGTATAGGGACTTTGTTGCACCAATTACCTTAAATCGGATGAAAATATATATGGCAGCTATAACTAACTCTGAAGCGATTTTCAAGAAACTTAACACACACCATTCTAGACCTTATTCATTACCCTGTACCAAATATCGTGCAAATCGAAAGATATATAGGGACTTTAGTGGACTATTTACCTAAAATCGGGCTAAACTATATATGGGAGCTATATCTAAATCTGAACCGATTTTCACGAAACTTTGCACACATCATTCCAGACTTAATTCGGTACGCTATGCCAAATTTCCAGCTAATCGAAAGATATATAGAGACTTTGGTACACCATTTACCTTAAATCTGACGAAGATATATATGGGAGCTATATCTAAATTTTAACCGATTTTCACGAAACTTAGCACACATCATTCTTGGCCTTATTCATTACGCTCTGCCAAATTTCGTGCAAATTGAAAGATATATAGGGACTATGGTACACCATTTACCTTAAATCGGACGAAAATATATATGGGAGCTATATCTAAATCTGAACCGATTTTTCCCAATTTCAATTGGGTTCGTCCTTGGGCCAGAAAAATGAGCTGTGCCAAATTTCATCCAATTTGGATCATAAGTGCGACGTGTACTTTGTTTACAATTTAACATGGACAGACAGACGGACGGACATGCATAAATCGGCTCAGAAAGTGATTCTATGCATATTCTCAAAAGGAACCATGGGTCTATCTCGATTATTTTTGCCTCTTATAAACATATAAACATAAACATAATTCCCTGTACCCCAGTGTGGTGAAGGGTATAAAAATAAGCCTAGACAAATATTGATTCAGAATTCGATGCTCTAATAATCCTTGACAAATATTGTTTCAGAAATCCACACCTTAATGGGCCATGGAGATAATTGATTTAGAAACCAACTTCTCAATGGGCCTTATGAAATATTGATTCAAAATCCGCCAACTCCTATTAGAAACCTTTTTTTTATAAAAACCTAACTCCATGGGCTGATATTTTTTTAAAAAAAATGCACTTCCTGCTGGGCCTTCAACAAATATTTCTTCAGAAATCCACACCAAAATGGGTCTTGAAAAAGTGTTTTTTTTTCAAAAATCTACGATTAAAAAAATCCTTTTGGTCGTGTATTTTTTAAAAAAACACCACCTCCGCCCCTTAATTGGCCATGAAAAATATTGTTTAAAAATTCCACGACTTTATGGACCTAGAAAAAGTATTCTTTAAAACATTCCTGTCTTAATGGGCCATGAAAAAATATACTAACTAAAAATCCGTGAAAAATTAGAGTGACCCTTGAAACAACATTCATTAAACAACTCAAAATCATAGGCCTTGAAAAAGTTTTTATGAAATACCTAACATCTTACAAAGCTGCAAAAACTACCAATTTTTTCAATGGAGGCGTATGAATTATAACAATACCAATACGCAACATATCTCATGGTTTCAAATACTTCAATAACACATTCAACCCTAATAAATATCTTTTGAACTGATAAAAAATACGCCTAAGACAAAAGCCTTTCCACGTAAATATTTAGTTCTAAAGTCTAAAGCATATATGTTTAAGCCCACCATAGAAAATTTTGCAAAGCATTCTGTAATAAATAGAAGCTCAACGGTACTGTCGCGCTATTGTAATTGTTTAGACATTGTCTTGGGTATCAGTGCCGCGACAACAGTAAGTCCCACGAGTAGCGGGAAGAAGGGTAGAAGATAAATGCTGAGAAAGTAAAACAACACTTAAAGGTTTCATCATATGTTAAGGCGGGTGTGAGATATACATACACACATATGCCTAAGCTATTGTTATCAAATAATTGGAAGGCGAAGGATATCTATAGAATTTATTAATGAGTAAAATGAGACGTATGTTTAGTGAGATATAATGCGTTGCCATCTGTTGAGATAATGAGATGTTGTTGAATACAATATGTCGTGCTTCAATACCAATTTCTATCCCTAAGCAATTTTGAAATAATTTCCATTTTACGAATTAAGCTACCATAATTAATAATGTATAATATAGTACAATATTTTCAAAATAAAGTCAGAATATAAAATATATTTAAGAACATCTAAACATTTTTCAAAATACCAAAATTTTTCAATATATAACATTTGCACCTGGAAAATATAAAATTAATTTAAATAATTTTTTTAAAGACAGTTACACTAGCGTCAATTTAAACCAGTCAGGAACGGGGCCGACTATATGATACCCTTCACCACTTTGGGTATATTCAAGAGATGGAATCCTAACAGACGTCGCATTTTTGAAGGACCATTAACATGAAACTAAATATGTCATTCTAAAATCTATACTACATTTTGGTCAGATATAGAGTTGCTTCTTACAATGGGACAAAATTATGTAAATAAATGTAAAGCAAAATATCGAAATCTAAACCGATTTAATCGAAACTTGTCACATGTGAGGTTACGGCCACATTTTGAGTTCTTCATTTACTTATAAATCCAAATTTCGTACAAATAGAAGGTTATATAGGGACTTTGGTGCACCATTTACATAACATCGGACGAATATATATATATATATATATATATATGAGAGCTATATCTAAACCTGAACCGATTTTTACGAAATTTAACACACATATTTTTAGACATAATTCAGTACGTTATGCCAAATTTCGTGCAAATCAAAGGATATATAGGGACTTTGGTGCGCCTATATAGAGTTGCTTCTTACAATGGGACAAAAGTAGAAAATATCGAAATCTAAACCGATTTCATCGAAACTTGTCACATGTTAGGTTACACTTATTTCAGTATGTTTTGTACATTCGGCCACATTTTAAATTCTTCATTTACTTATAAATCCAAACTTCGTGCAAATCGAAGGATATATAGGGACTTTGGTGCGCCGTTTACCTAAAATCGGACGAAAATATATATGGGAGCTAAATCTGAACCGATTTTTACGAAATTTAACACACATCTTTCTAGACTTAATTCAGTACGCTATGCTAAATTTCGTGCAAATCAAAAGGTATATAGGGACTTTGGTACTCCATTTACATTAAATCGGGCGAAAATATATATGGGAGCTTTATCTAAATTTGAACCGATTTTTACGAAATTTAGCACACATTATTCTAGACCTAATTCAGTACTCTGTGCCAAATTTCGTGCAAATCAAAGGATATATAGGTACTTTGGTGCGCCATTTACCTAAAATCGGACGAAAATATATATGGGAGCTATATCTAAATCTGAACCGATTTTTACTAAATTTAACACACATCTTTCTAGACTTAATTCAGTACGCTATGCTAAATTTCGTGCAAATCGTAGAATATAGAGGACTTTGGTGCGCCATTTACATAAAATCGGACGAAAATATATATGGGAGCTATATCTAAATCTGAACCGATGTTTCCCAATTTCAATAGGGTTCGTCCTTGGGCCAAATGAGTGACCTGTGCTAAATTTCATCCAATGCGACCTGTACTTTGTTTACAATTTAACATGGACAGACTGACGGACGAACGGATATGCATAAGTCGACTTAAAAAGTGATTATATGCATATTCTCAAAAGGAACCCTGTGTCTATCTCGTTTCCTTTTCCATGTTACAAACATATGCACAAAGACATAATACCCTGTACCACAGTGTGGTTAAGTGTATAAAAAAATTCAAGGTCCATACGTTATTGTTTCAGGCAGACTTTTTAAAAATCTGCATTTTTGTACCCTTCACCACACTGCGGTTATAAATTTTTGCATATGTGCAGACAAAAGGAATCGAGATAGACCCGTGGTTACTTTTGAGAATATGCATAGAATCATTTTCTGAGTCGATTTATGCATGTCCGTCCATCCGCCCATGTATTTTTGTGAACAAAGTACAGGCCGGATTTATGATCCGATTTAGATGAAATTTTGCATCCAAATCGGTTCAGATTTACTTTATAGTTTCGTCCGATTTATTTTATAGTATCGTCCGATTTTATGTAAGTGGAGCACCATATTGGCTAATATTGGTCCGATTGAGACAAAATTTTGCACAAGGTACTAACTTAGATCCAAATTGATGTATGCGAAGTTTTGTTGAAATCGTTTCAGATTTAGATTTAGCTCCCATATATAGTTGTGTCCGATTGTATGTAAATGGAGCACCATACTTCCAATATTAGACCGATTGAGACAAAATTTTGCACATAGTACTGACATAGGTCCACATTGATGTGTGTGAAGTTTTGTTAGAATCGGATCAGTTTTATTTATAGCTCCCATATATAGTTTCGTCCGGTTTTATGTAAATGCTGTAAATGCAAAAAATGTCAAATTTAGGCTGATTGGCACACCATTTTGTTCAGCATACTAAATTAGGTTCAAATATATGTATGCGAAGTTTTGTTGGAATCGATTCAGATTTAGATATAGCTCCCATATAGAGTTTCCTCCGATTTTATGTACATGGAACACCATACTGTTAATGTTTGTACGATTGAAATAACATTTTGCATAGCGTATTGAAGTTCCTACAGGTTGACATCTACATCAAAATTACTGCAGGTTGATGTCCGTGAAGTTTTGTTGAAATTGTGTCAGATTTAGATATAGATCCTATATATATTTTCATCTGATTTTACACCATATTGCCAATGTTTGTCGGATTGTTACAAAATTTTGCACAGCGTACTGAATTAGGTCTGGATTGATGTATGCGAAGTTTTGTGGAAATCGGTTCAGATTTAGAAATAACTCTCAAATACGTCCTTTTACATATACATCTTATACATATTTTGCACGATGATTGATGTACAATTTTTCACAAATTTTAGATTGGTATGTTTATTTTTTTTTTAGTTTAGTTCAAATATATATATGCTTCACGCAGTTAATTTATTCCGATTCCATTTCAATGGTCCTTCAAAAATGCCTTGTCTATTTTATCTAAAAGAGACTGTACATATGAGCATCTCTTGTATATACCCAATGTGGTGAAGGGTATCATGTAGTCGCACCGTCCGATTTTCGAACTTTCCTTGTTGGTGTAAAAAATAGTTTTGTAGCACACATTACTTAAGGAATATTTTTTCAAGGCCCATAAGGCATGGATTACTTAAAGAATATGTTTTCAAGGCTCTTTACCAACCTATCACATTACCCACTTCAAAAGTTAATTTCCCCCAAAGTAATATTAACATGATTATGCCTTTGTCAAGTTCCAGATGTTTACCTCGAAACGAGATTAACAACTGCAGCAGCAACAACAACATGCAATTAGCCAATATAACAGTTATTGTTGAAAATTAACCTTGTCATAGTGGAGGCAAGTTATATTTTCATTTCTCTGCTATACGATTTCCATTTCATATTATCATCGTTCTCACATCTTTGTCTGTAAATATGAATATTTATAATTTGTCGATACGACTTTCATCACATCGCTGTCGTAGTCGTCGTCATCATCGAACATCCGCATTTACAATTTGCCCCTACAAATGTGAGAGAATTTCCATGACAGTTGTTGGGTGTCCTCATTACCGACACATTTCCTGCCGGGGACAATTATAACGCTCTACGTTTGTACGTATGTACATTCGACAGATAGTTGCCAAGTGATGCATTCATGCATGCATTTGTGTTTCATTACACATCCAAGCATGCACAATTTATACATACACAGAACAGGCACACATACCTTAACATCCAAAAACACACATACACACTTAAATTTATTTACATACATTGTGTGTGGGTGTGTGTGTGTGGCGCTAAATTGGGGGAATATGTATGGGTGTGGGAATTCTTCATTTCCACAAATTGACGCTTGCCATGTGATGCTGTCTATGAGATAAGCTCTATTGGAGTAAACGATTTATCGTTAGTGAGGGAGAGCAAGCCAGTGCTTGAAATTCTTTGCGGTTGCCAAAATGCATGCACTTCAGTGAATATTACACAGATGGCATGCCACGATGCATACCGTTTTGAATTCATCCATCTAGGCGAGCACACAGCAACTGTATAGGAAGAGCAATACTGGCGCAGCCGGAGCAGCATCAGAATGGAAGTAATAATTTCTCTTTTTACAGGCAATGAAATACAAATGCCCCGTTGGGGATATTTTTGTACATTTTTGGCAACATCTGTTTGACCTCATTGCACAGGACCTGATAACATTTTGTTACAATCCGAGAAGCAATGATAAATAGAGAAAGAGGTGGGTGATTTTAATCACTGGAACCAATGCAGCTTTATCTATTACGAATGCTTGAGATTGACTACGATTATAACACACGACACAATGAACTGATAACAATTAAATTGCTGGAAAGCTATGCAAAAATACAAAAAGAATATAAGTTACGATATTGTTAAACTATTTTTTTGAAGCACTCTATACACGTGAAGGGTTAAAAAAAAAACAATATATATATAATATATATATATATATATACGCGGTGCAGGGTATTATCTCTATGTGCACATGCTTGCAACAGGCTGAAGGAAAAGAGATTTTTCAAAGATTTTTAAAAAAATATTTCCTCAATGTACCCCATAAAGAATATATATATATATATATATATATATTATTGATCTTAATATATTCTATGTCTATTAAGCCATGTCCGTCAGACTGCGGCTTTGAAATTTTCAACAGAAATAGGTAGTATTTCTAGGATGTTTGGGTGTTTCGGTCCAGGCTTTGATATAGCCCCCATATAACAGATGTTGGACACGTTCTTCATGCGAATTGACTGTAATTTTTTATTTTGTGTTCTAAATGTTTAGTGAAGCTGCATACTAAAAACCACATAGGAAAGTAGTAAAGTCGGACTGGGCCGACTATATGATACCCTTCACCACTTAGGGTATATTCCACAATGTATCCTTACAGATGTCGCCTTTTAAAAGGAACATTGACATAAAATTGACATATATGTGAACCGACTAACATCAATCCGAACATATGCCATTCTGCAAGCTATGCTAAATTCCATTTCATTCTGGCAGATTTACAGTCATTTGCGTACATTTATATAAAATCGTACGACAATATATCTAAATCTGAATCGAATTTCACGAAACTTAACCCACAATATTCTAGACTTAAGGGGACCCCCCCATTCTCGGGGTCAATTTTTTTTTTTTTTTTTGATTTAATTCGAATCTACACTAATTCAAGAATGTCCCTACAAAATTTCAAGAGAAAATCTGAAGAACTCTTGAAGACATAGCCGATTTATTTTGTCAGCATCAAGTACGCGCGTTTTTGTCTTTTGTGAATGGCGGGCACGATAACTCAAAAACTAATGACTCAATCGATTCCAAATTTTTACACGTTTCTCTGTATCGTATGAACTAGGATAAATCCAATCGATGAAGATCTTCCGTATATTTTAACTTGGTTTTTGGTAAAAAATCGGCGATTTTCCAAAAATATTTTTTCGAAGGTCCGCCATTTTGTTAATTTTAGAGCGAAGTCAATAGTCCTAGTTCAAGCGAGAGACCAACATGTGCTCTTTCTAACACCGTTGGAATTTTCGGATTCCGATGTTCCAGTGGGGAGTTATCATGCCCGCCATCAAAAATAAGGAGTTATCATGCCCGCCATCAAAAATAAGGAGTTATCATGCCCGCCATCAAAAATAAGGACTTTTCTTCAATTACAAAAAAGGGAATACGGTTTTGTCTAGATCTTCTAAAACATGTGACTATTTCTTCTACAAATTCTTTTAGATGATTGTTAAATATCGGTAGATTCCTCTGTTCAGAGTTTTGACTTTAAAAATGATCAAATATATTGCAGTTACAGCATATGAAAATGATCAACATTATAAAGCATACAGTTCACGTATTCGTTAAAATCAGTCGATGCGCATGCGATTTTCGTATAAGTCGAATTAATTTCTTCCAATAATTATGCATTTTTCGAGGTTTCATTTAGCGGCCAAAGTGTGCCGCTCGATGCACTTTACTATGCAAAAATCTAAAAATGGCTAAAAATGACGCAACGTGCATACGATTTTTATGCGCATCCGATTTCAGTAATCTCCTCTGAAAATACACAAAAGGACACTTATTTTAAAAGGATCGGCTAAGAACCGCGGATGTGCCTCCACAATCGATTTTGTATAAAATACGCCTATTATTCGCGTATCGATATATTTTTGACCTATTTTCACACAGATTCGCGAATAGGATAACACAGGAATGGATGTATGTGAAATCAATTCGAAGAAAAACGCGATTATATACGCAAATTTGTCAAAATAAGTTTTTGCAGTTTTTCCCACATTCAAGGTACCTATATCCGCCGTTTTATTAGGCGGAATTGAACATGGATGGGCTCATTAGATCCGGCACGTTAATAAACTAAAATCACGCGGGGTTCCACGGAAATTGAATGGACTTTCTTAATTTAGACTCAAAAAATATGTTTTTTATAAAAATTTACGCACCAAATTTTCGTCTTTGGAACCCAATTACAAAGATGCTACGGTGAGCACATTCATGAGATATACACTAAACGAAGCAAAATCACGAGTACTACAATCCTATAATCAGTTTAGTCCATTATCTGGATGCGCGTCCCAATTATAAGAAAAATTCAAAAAACACCGAAAATCCGGCTTCAAAATGTCAGCATCCGTTTTGGGTGGATGCATTGATTATATCGAAAAATCATACATTAGAACCATATTGTCCATGGGGTATTCTGCAACTTAGTCACTGATCACATGTGCGTGCGTTGTGTAGTTTAGCCACAAATCAGGAACGAACACAAAAAAAGTCGTTGGCTTCAACCCGTTTTTACCCATATGTGCAATGTTACAAACATTAACAAGCATTGGTATTGATTTACCAGCCCGGTGAAAAGCTTGAAAAATTAAAATCGAGAATGGGGGGTTCCCTTAATACAGTACTTTATGCCGAATTTCGTGCATATCTAAAGATATATAAAACTTTGTTACGCCATTTAATCAATACGGACAAAAAATATATGGGATCTATATTTAAAGCTATACCGTTTTTAACGAAACGTAGCACATATCATTGTAGGCTCAATACGCTGTGCCGAATTTTGTGAAAATCGAAAGATATATAGGGACATTGCTGCACAACTTTCGAAACTATATATGGGAGCTATATCTAAATCTGAACCGATTTTCACAAAAGTCAACACACATTAATCTAGACTTAGTTCAGTACGATATGCCAAATTTTGTGCCAATCGAAAGATATATATAGAGAATTTGGTACACTATTTACATTAAATCGGAGATTTCACAAGTGCGTAGATTTTTAAAAAAATATTACTTCAAGGACTTTCACAGAGAAAATGCATACAAGACATTGAAAAACTACACCATGTCCCCGGAGATAATGAAACATTTTGTATCACAACGCCAACACATGACCATAATACCGACGCATAAAATGTATACCCTTTAACTTGTCGTATCTTGTTGACTTCCTGCTAGCCATAACATTGTGCCGTCAAGTGTCCTTGTCATGTTGTTATTGTTTGTAATATTTGTAAATGTAGCACTTTTCCTGTAGTAGTAATAGCAGCAGTGTATGACGCCAAAGTGCTACATATGTGTTTGCAGATTGTTTACAAATATCTGGGCACACACACACACCTGGGACCAAAAGTAAACTCTACAATTGTACAACGTTACTTGGAATCCGGATATATGATTACACGTTTACATAACAACCAATACTGTTGAGGGTATTTGGCGGAATAAAGTTCACGTTTGGCTGACCAGAGGTGGGCAGCAATGTTTAAAGAGTATGTGACATCTAGTTTTTGCTGGAATTTTACTGATACCATTTCCCCGGAATCAGGCCAATTCATTTAATTCCATGAAAAAACTGTTATTCCTGATTTGTGTGCTAGCATGTGCTACTGAGAGGGCAACTTTTTGTTTGGCAATGTATCTACTATAAGCTGCCTTTATATCGTTTTCCTGGAATTAAATTATACTTGTTTGTTTATACCCTTCACCATAGTATGGAGGTTAAATTAATTTTGTCATTCTGTTTGCAACTCATCGAAATATTCATTTCCGACCCTATAAAGTATATATATTCTTGATCATCGTAAAATTCTATGACGATATAGCCATGTCCGTCTGTCTGTTGTAATTACTCTAGCATCTAAACGCATTCATGGAGACGTCTTTTGTCTGCAGGCAGGTCAAGTTCAAAGATGGGCTTATCGGCCCACGTTTACGCATAGCTCCCATATAAGGGTACCCCCAAATTTTCGGTATTTTGAGGTTCTTGAGCGCGTTTTTCAAATGAATTCGCTGAAATTTGGTCATTGAGTTCTTATTGGGTAGCAAATCTCTCCATTGAAAATTATAAATATAGTTCCATATTTTCGGATAGCCCCCATATAGGGGTACCCCCCATTTTGGGGGGTTTTATCACATTTTTCGACCAAATTCGCTGAAATTCGGTACATTAAGTTCTTATTGGGTAGCAAATGTCAATACTAAAAAAATATAGGTCATTTTTTTCGGGTAGCCCCCATATATGGGTACCCCCCAATTTTCGGTATCTTAGAGTTCTTCAGCGCGGTTTCCAACTGAATTCGCTGAAATTTGGTACATGGGGTTCTTATTGGGTACTAATTTTCCGCACTAAAAATTATAAATATAGGTCCACTTTACATTAAGAATATACATATAGGTCAATAGGTTCTTGAAAGCGTTTTTCAACCGAATTCGCTGAAATTTAGTATTTTGTTGTCGTATATTGCTACAAATCTCCCCACCAACAATTATTAATATTCATCCCTTTTTAGGAGTAGTCCCCATATAACCCCCTTTTTTATATTAAACCAGTACGGAAAGTAAACCAGAAAAGAAAATTACAATTGCATGTTAATGTTCCTTCGAAGGAACATGCCAAAATTTAGTGAACCATTTACATTAAATCGGACGAAATTATATATAGGAGCTATATCTAAATCTGGACCGATTTTCAGGAAACTTAACACACATAATTCTAGACCTAATTCATTATGCTATACCAAATTTCGTGCAAATCGGAAAATATATAGGGACTTTGTGGCACCATTTACATTAAATCGGACGAAATTATATATGGGAGATATATCTAAATCTTGACCCGTTTTTTAGGAAACTTAACACACATCATTCTGGACCTAATTAATAAATGCGACCTGTACTTTGTTTACAATTTAACATGGAAAGACAGACGGACAGACATGCATAAATCGACTTAAAAAGTGATTCTATGCATATTCTCAAAAGTAACCATGTGTCTATCTCGTTTCCTTTTGCCTGTTACAAACATATGCACAAAGACATAATACCCTGTACCACAGGGTTATCTGATTTGTTCCGTGTGTTGCGTTTGGGTAGTCGTTACGGGGAATAGTCAAATTTTACCCTACAAAGACTATGTAGCCATCTGTTGCAAGCAATCCACCTTCTAAAGATATTGTGATAAAAAAAACTCAAACATGACTATAATGAAATATATCGGCAGACATTTAGGCATCTCCTCAATATAGTGATACCTCCTGAAGGAAAGAATTGAGATAAACAATTAAAATATTGGGTTCAAAATTGGCATATACCGGTCATTAATTAGGCATTGCCCTCATATAATGATATCCCCAGCCTACTTTTGTATCTTACAGATTTTAGGAAAAGTCCCCATTAAAAATAAATCGGTTTGTAGAATTATCGGTATATGCCCACTTTTTGGTATGTTCGCTATATTTTCATTGCATGCATTTGTCAGTATAATTATGGTGGAGGGTATCCAAAGTTCGGCCCGGCCGAACTTAACGCTTTTTCACTTGTTTTGTCTTTGTTCAGTTATCCTTCCGTCATTTCCCCGGAATTTGATTAAAAACTATGACCTCGTGCATAATGTCATTTCCAAAATTGTATTGCATTTTTCCACTAACCACATTGTCGATTTATATGCATATATACTGTCTATGTCCATATTTGCAATAGCATTCTTTGTCGTTTACAATTGACTGTAATTGTTATCGGAAAAGTCACTGATTTACGGTTTAGACTGCAGTACGCGTCTGGATTTTTTTCGGGATTTTCATTTCGGAAAAATTGTAGCAGAATATTTTGATAGTTACGTGATTCGACTTCAATATGCCACCCTCGTTGTTGTTTTGGATTTGTGTTTTTTTTTTGCTCGGAAATTTTGGTTTGCATGACAAATGTTCGAACTTTATCGGAGGAGGTGGGTGGTTTAGCGTAGCAGCCATATACATAACTTATGTTGAGGTTATTTTGTCTTGTATGGCGTTATTCTGGCCTGTTCTGTTTTGTTTGGTTTTTTTCTTTCGGTTATTGAACAATGCAAATTCCACGAACTTCCATTTGAAGCGAAATGCATTCAGCAAAACCGTGACATTTGATTCTAATGAAAATCTAATAGTTTGAATGCAAGTCGCTGGAGCAATTTATAATATGTGGCGGTTTTATAAAACGTTTGGCATGTGGAAAGAAAAAAATATAATTTCTATATCAAATAGGGTCATTTCAGATATTAATATATTCTATATGTACTTAATTCTAATCAAGTTACAATGAAAAGTTAAAATATCAAATTGTGGACTTTGGAAATTTTGTTTTTAATATCACATTGCAAAGGCTTTGCATACACGTACATAAGTCCTTGAATATTAATTTTTAACTTTATTTTCTTTTTTATCAAACGAATAATTTTTTTTTCTCAAATGATTTAAATTGGCATTATTGTTCGCACTGGAACATTAGCCACTAATCAAAAGCATCGCTTTGTAATATTACCTATTAATGGAAATATTTTTTGGGTTTTGTAAATGAAACCAGTAAGGACAGTAGTAAAGTCGGACGGGGCCGATTATATGATACCCTTCAATACTATGGGTATATTAAAACGGGACTATTATCATGAAATTGAATGAAATAATATATCTGATATTTGTCTAAATGTGAATCGACCTAGGTCTATCCATAAACATGTAATTCGTTTGTTACAATGGCACAAAAGTATGTAAATCGACTTCAAACAAATATCCGTTGTCATCCGTTGGGCTATGTCTGTACTTCTAGAAAACGCAACTATGTTAATCTATACTCAATTTTGTACATTGTGCAAAATATGATGTCAATCTGACAAGCATGAGGAGTTTGATGCACAATTTACTTAAAATCGGACGAAAATATATGGAAGCTATATCCAAATATGAACCGATTTCAACGAAACTTGTCACAGGTTAGGTTATACTAATATTGGTTCATTGGTGCGTCAACTACTTAATATCAATCTTTACTATAGGGGAGCTATATCCAAATCTTTACCGATTTTCAGGAAACTTGGCGCACATCATTCTGGATTAAACTCAGTACGCTATGCCAAATTTCGTGCAAATCGAAAGCTGTATAGGGTCTTTGGTGCACAACTTACATTAAATCGGACGAAAATATATATGGGAGCAAATGTCTAAATCTGAACCGATTTGCACGAAACTTAACACACATCATTCGACACTCAATCCAGTATGCTGTGCCAAATTTCGTGCAAATCGAAAGATATTTAAGGAGTTTGGTGCACCATTTACCTTATATCGGACGAAAATATATATGGGAGCTATATCTAAATCTGACCCGATTTTCAAGAAACTTAGCACATCATTCTAGGCTTAATTTAGTACTCTGTGCCAAATTTCGTGCAAATTGAAAGATATTTAGGGACTTTGGTGCATTCTAGCCTCAATTCAGTACGCTGTGCCAAATTTCGTGCAAATCGAATGATATATATATGGTCTTTGGTGCACCATTTACATGAAATCGGACGAAAATATATGGGAGCTATATCTAAATCTCAACCGATTTTGGCGTGATTTTACATGAAATCGGGCGATATATATCTAAATCTGAACCAATTTTCACGAAACTTGGCAGACATCACTCTAGGCTCAATTCAGTACGTTATACCAAATTTTGTGCGAAACTATATCGGGCGAAACTATATATGGGAGCTATATCTAAATCTGAACCAATTTTCACGAAACTTGGCAGACATCACTCTAGGCTCAGTTCAGTACCTTATACCAAATTTGGAAATCGAGATATATATAGGGATTTTGGTGCATCATTTACATTAAATCAGACGAAAATATATATGGAAGCTATATCTAAATCTGAACCGATTTTTCCCAATTTCAATAGGGTTCGTCCTTGGGCCAAATAAGTGACCTATGCCAAATTTCATCCAATTCGGATCATAAATGCGACCTGTACTTTATTTACAATTTAACATCGACAGACAGACGGACGGACGGGCGGATGGACGGAGAACTTAGAATCGACTTAAGAAGTGATTCAATGCATATTCTGAAAATGAACCATGTGTCTATCTCGTTTCCTTTTGCCTGTTACAAACATATGCACAATGACATAATACCCTGTACCACAGTGTGGTGAAGGGTATACAAAGTGTAAAATTCAACAGTCAAAGAGATTTTCCACACGACTGAATAGCTACTCTAATATAAGTGGCAATTGTGTTCAATACAACTGTGTTAAAGTGATTATTAATCAACAAAAAAGAGAACAAAAATGGTTCTCCCAAGGACCTCCTTTGTCCCTCCTTCATAGTTTTTATTGAGGTGAAAATAGTGAGCAATTCAATGAAAATATGATGTGTATTGATTCATTGTTATAAACGATTGTTAATTTTTCTCCGTTTTCACAGAAGATTGGCTGTACCGGTCCAAGTTAAGGCATATATCGGTACCCTTCAATTTTCGGTATTTTGAGGTTTTAGAGCGCGTAATTTGTCATTTTTCGCTGTAATTTGGTCGTTTCGGTTCTTATTGTATTCTACATCTCTCCACTAAAATTTATAAATAAAGGCAATTTAGTCTCCATATAAGGGTACCCCCATATCTGACTGTATTAGGAGAGCTGTATGTTTTCTTCTTCGTGTAGAAATGTTGCAGGTATTCTTCTTCCTGTGGAAGAGCTGCAGTTATTATTCTTCTTTTGAAAGAACTGCAGATATTCCTATAAAAATCGGTTCATATTTAGATATAGCTCCCATATATATTTTCGTCCGACTTTATGTAAATGGTGCACCAAAGTGCCTAAATATCTTTCGATTTGTACGAAATTTGGCACAGCGTACTGAATTAAGCCTACAATGATATGCGCTTAGTTTCGTGAACATCGGTTCAGATTTAGATATAGCTCATATATATGTTTTCGTCCAACTTTAGGTAAATGGTGCACCAAAGTCCTTTTATATCATTCGATTTCAGATTTAAATATAGCTCTCATATATTTTCGTCCGATTATATGTAAATGGTGCACCAAACTCCCTATATAGCCTTCTAGTTGCACGAAATTTGGCATAGCGTACTGAAATATGTCTAGAACGATGTGTGTTAAATTTCGTGAATATCGGTTCTCTCCCATATATATTTTCGTCCGGGTTTAGGTAAGTGGTGCACCTAACTCCCTATATCTTTAGGGTTGTACGAAATTTGGCATAGCGTACTGAATTAAGTCTAGAGTGATGGGTGTAAAGTTGCGTGAAAATCGTTTCAGAATGACGTTATTGCGTTTTGTTGAAATTTGGTGCAGATGTAGCCATAGCTTGTATGTATGTGTTTCAAACGGGTGTCTGATGGAGATTAAATTTTTAACAGTGCGACGTACCGAATATCGTGTATCAATTTTGCTATACATCGTTTTCCATAAATTTGTCCCATGGTACGTAGACGACTTTAAATCTGTCCGAATTAAATTTAGCATAGGTTGCAGAAAGACATGAGTATGTCCCTTCGAGGGAACATTGACATGCAATTGTAATGATACATATGTACAATATACCCAAAGTGGTGAAGGGTATCATATAGTCGGCCCAGTCCGACTTTACTACTTTCCTTACTGGTTACATACCAGTTCATAATGATCACAGTGCGTAGCGTAACGTATGTAGAGATTGCGATGTATCCCATACGCCACCAAGGTTCGTATTGTTATTTTCTGTATTCTCAAAGTTTAAGCCGTAATTTTCCACAAAAGTGACGGTAATTTGGTCTTCCGGAGTTTCAATAAATATCAACTTTCTCCGTATGTTTTAACACAGCCCACATGAAAAGGTTCCTCCTAGTTTTCATAATTTTTAAGTTCCTAGTCCAATTTCCACAGACATTGCCCGCTAATACAAATAAAGAGTATATAAATAGTTTTGTGCGTCCGAACTTTACATTGTCTTTACTTTTTTTCAATATTATTTTCATAGATATTTTAGATATAAAGTTTTAGATTTTTGTCCCTGTTGTTCGTCATTCGTTAATTTTATTTCGCTTTTAATTTGTTATTTACCTACTGGATTGAATATTTTCCACTACCACATACTTTTACCATGTTTTTACCAGAGGTGTTTCTTTCTTTCTTTTCATATCATTTTTAACAATGTCTTCTTGTCTTTATGGTCAGAGTTGCATTAAAATTTAATGTTTTCAAAACACCCCAGATTGAAGATCATAACAACTTATCTTAAAAATAAGTGTAAAAAAATAACTTTTTGACCACGGCTACCCAATGTACCAGCTTAGTTAAATTTTATTGCATGGCATTTAAGAATGTGAAGAAAATGATGCTGAAGGAAATAAAAGAATAACACATTAGAAATTAGGGCAATATTGAATATTATATACCCTACTTAAAGTTTACTGAAACCCACATGTGCCAGTGGAAAAATTTTGGGAATTTGAAAATAATCAAGCTAGTCCATTGGAAAATAGCATAGAAAATAATATATAGTTGAGGATTTCTGTCATATAATATAAGTAACTAAAATGAACAGAAACACCGGACATTTTCACTCTTTCCATAGAATATATGACGTTATTCTTTCCTGCTTCGTTTTTTCTCCACTGGGTAATACCTGTTCATATACCTTCCCAAACGAAGGAAACGAAACAGATAAGACTCACACATGCACACACCAAAGACAAATAACCACACAGAGTTATCCTTGTACACTTCCATGGCATTCTTCCTGTTTATTTTATTTATTTTTTGTTGTGTTTGGTTTTCAAATCGTAATTTCTGACCAATTTAGAGTTCGGAGTCAGTGGTGTAGATTTCGTACAGGAAAATTTTATGTTTCCGTTTTATGAGTTTTACAATTGTAGTAACGAACAGTACAGTACGGACCAAATGAAAGGAACACCAATGGTATATTAAGGTTTATGCTACTAATTTGGCAACCATTCAACTATGAAGAGGACATGGAGTGGAAGTAGCAACAACAAAATGGGTTGCTGTTACCGAAAGTTACAGTGTTTTTTTTTTATTACACAATTTAATAGAAAAGTATTTGAAGTCATACTGTTTTAGAACATATTTTATTTGTAATAAAAACTAAGCTGTTGTGGCAAAAGTTTTAATTATTGGAAATAGGCTTGAAAATGCACAACACTTATGTAAACAAAAATAACAGCAATCTAAAGGTGGACAAAAAGTTTGTTTTCAAAATTAATAGTGTAAATTGTAGTAATGGGTAAATAGAGGTTAGTTAAAATTTGAACTCGAATAAATCGTAGAAGAAAACCAGTGAGCGGATCAGTATAGTCGGACGGGGCCGACCATACGATACCCTACACAACTTCCATTAAAATCAACTTTCTGTGGTTCAATATTCTGAGATTGGGCAATATTTCGCGTATTTGCACACTTTTGAATGGCTAGTGGTCAGCAAATGTTACTAATAATCAGTACAGCCCCTCTAATTACTTGTCCAGATTCCCTTCACCGTGAGTTGTGTTGTGATGTTCGGCTTTCGACTCGAAAAGCACAAATAATTAAGTTTTCGGTAAACTTTATCCGAAAAATTATTATCTGATCATCACCTAACATTTTAGGCGTTGTCCTTGACCATAACTGGAACCTTATGGAACATTTCAAAGCGATCAGCGCTATATTTCCGCCATCCAGTGTGGTAATAGGTTACTAACTAATATATAAATACGTAATCACCTGTAAATATTTAAGTGTAACTCCCGCATCCGAGTACCTACGGCATATAATTGGTATCAAAATATAATTGGTATAATTTAAAGGTCAACCACTACTCTTGGATATACTATCAACTTCTCGGGTCTATGCCCTTCAGTGGTAAATATAAACGCTATAGAATATAAATTTTGTAATTTTTCACACAAAAGTTAGGGTCCATTTGACCCGCTAAATATTGACCGATCTTTATCAAAACAGGCATGCTTATTCTTTGGCCCAATCTCCTTTTCCATGTAAAAATTCGTGATGTTTTGGCCATAATTTCGGCCGCTGGAGCGACCAGAAAAACTGACAAAAATTAAGTATTTGGTCCATTTCATCACCTAAATATTAACCGATCTTTACCAAAAACAATAGGGGTTTTCATTGGCCAGAACCCATCCTACATGCAAAATTTCGTGAAGATTGGTTCATAACTGTGGCTTGTATCGTGTTTACAATTTATATAGACAGACGGACGGACACACATGTCTAGATCGACTCAGCTAGTCGAGATTTAACGATCGGTATACTTAAATGTGGGTCTAAGACCAATATTTCGCGGCGTTACAAACTCTTGGGGCTGCACAAAGCTATAATACACTGACAACATAGTTGTGTAGGGTATAATTAAGTTAAAACCAGTGAGCGGAGCAGTATAATCGGACGGGGCCGACCATACGATATATTACATAACTACCACGGATCTCGGATGTTTATTCCGAGTCTGGGCAATATTTCGTGATATTTGCCCAAACTTGCCCCATTAGAGGTCATCAGCATATCTTCCTTACATTTTCTGAATATTAAAACCAGTGAGCGGAGCAGTATAGTCGGACGGAGCCGACCATACTATACCCTACACAACTTCCATGAAAATCTAACTTTCTGTGGTTCTATATTCTGAGATTGGGCTATATTTCGCGATATTTACACAGTTTTGATTGGGTAGAGGTCAGCAAATGTTACTAATAATCAGTACAGCACCTCTAATTACTTGTCCAGATTCCCTTCACCGTGGGTTGTGCTGTAATGTTCGGCTTTCGACTCGAAAAGTACAAATAATTATGTTTTCGGTCCACTTCATCCGAAAAATATTATCTGATCATCACCTAACATTTTAAGCGTTGTCCTTGACCATAACTGGAACCTCATGGAACATTTCAAAGCGATCATCGCTATATTTCCGCCCTCCAGTGTGGTAATAGGTTACTAAATCATATATGAATATGTAAGCACCTGTAAATATTTAAGTGTAACTCCCGCATCCGAGTACCTACGACAATATACTTGGTATCAATTTAAAGGTCAAACACTCCTCTTGGATATACTATCAACTTCTCGGGTCTATGTCCTTCAGTGGTAAATATATACGCTATAGAATACAAATTTTGTCATTTTTCACACAAAAATTAGGGTCCATTTGACCCGCTAATATTGACCGATCTTTATCAAAACAGGCATGCTTATTCTTTGGCCCAATCTCCTTTTCCATGTAAAATTTCACGATGTTCGGACCATAACTGCGGCCTCTGGAGCGACCAGAAAAACCGACAAAAAATTAGTATTTGGTCCATTTCATCCCCTAAATATTAACCGATCTTTACCAAAAACAATAGAGGTCTTCATTGGCCAGAACCCATCCTACATGCAAAATTTCGTGAAGATTGGTCCATAACTGTGGCCTGTATCGTGTTTACAAATTATAATGGACAGACGGACGGACGGACACACATGTCTAGATCGACTCAGCTAGTCGATCTAGACATGTGTACCACAGTGTGGTGAAGAATATAAAAATATTCAATAAAAATATAAAAATATTCAATAAAAATATGTTGTATTATTGTGGGTCACGGTAATTTTGCGCATATTTTTCATCCAAAATCACTGTAATCTAGTATTTTGTATTCTCATTAGGAAATACCGTACCTAAACTTATGAACTTGCAATCTGACGGTAATAAGTTGATAGATATATCTGAATCAATATTACCAATGTGAATAGAGGCCTTCCTTTGGCCAATAGGATGAGAACTAGGAGAAAATTTAACAATACATCGTTTTCATCGTGCGTATGTGTAACGTATGTAGAGGTTGCGGTGTAACTTATTCGTCACCATAGCCCTTACTTTCGCTATTTGTGTTAGCTTTTAAGCTCATTTGCAACACGAATGAGCTGTAATTTGCCCTTCCGTGCTCTTCGGGTCTGAAAAAAAACTCTTTGATAAAAATTTCAATATAGGTCCATGTATAGACATTGTCCCATTCTGGAAACATGTTAGTAAAAAATCGATATAGGTCCATGTTTTGTACAAAGAATCTGCACCGGTATTTTGATGATTTTAGCTGCATTTTCCCACTACAACGATTATATTTTTGCACTATGAGTTATTTTACCAAAATTTTAATTTTTTAGCATAGTCCAAAGTTTAAAGGCCCTAGTAGTTTATATATCTGCATTTCTCGACGTTCTTCTCATTTTTAGTTTCGATGGCGGGATTCCATACGCGCCTAGACGTGTCCGATGCATTATTTCTTTACAAATTCTACATCGTAATTAGGGTGAGGATTTAAAAGGTTTCCTAATTTAAAACGGTCAGCCTTTTGACCAATGTGTTACTGTCTCAGACAATTTAGATTCGTCACAGACAATTTAAATTACAACTTTTTTTTTGGCTCGCATGTGCGCACGAAGGGAGTAAGCGATTTTTGCCAAAAGGTGAAAAATTTAGTGCACTCATATTAATTTAAAATTAAATGTAATTTTAAATATTTTTTTGTTTTTTTTTAGTAGAAAGAAGAGAAAGTCGTGAGACTTTTATATTTTTGTTTGTTTATCTACAATAATATTTTTCTTGAATATTTTGTTAATATTTAGCACACCCTAATATACGTTCATATACAAAAAAGTCATAGTTTTAATCCTTTTCTACACAAGAAGCAAGGGCAAAAATTAATGTTTTGGCTACTTTATTGTTATATTTTCAAGAAACAAGTGAATATGTCTACAAAATCACTTTGGGCTCTCTATCTCACTCTCTCTCTCTCTCGGTGAGTTTGTAGCAATTATGTAGACAACACCAAAACGCATGTGTTGTGAGAAAACCTCCCACAAAAGCGGAATTGAAACACAATCAGCTGATATATGTGATTTCGGAAAAAGAACCTACTCATACAATGTACTCCGAAAATACGTCACGAAATTTTCCACGGTTTGAGAAATGCTATATGTCAGTTGGCAAAAAATTCTAGCCAGAGAAACACGCCCGTCTGGCAAACAAACACACACACACACGTAAAAACACATGTTTATACTATGTATATATGCTTTGGTATTTATATTACTATATATAAATAATTTTGCTTACAGTATCACATTTACATACTGTTTATACGCATACCATAACCTAAACAAAGGAACAGCACTTTCCTTGCGAAAGGATTCAAATTTGCAATTTAAATTTATACCGAGATTGTGAAGAGCGTCAGCAATATAACAGCTTGTTAAAGTATTTTTATGGCAACATAGACGTGTTAAGTGTTTTCGTTTGTGTGTGTTATGTTTGCAATGTGTCTGCCTACGTACTCCAGGTACCATAATTCCACACATTTGTGTGATAGATGTCATGGTCGAATGTATTGGAATTTCACACGAGGGCTTTAATGAAAAACCAGTAAGGAAAGTAGTAAAGTCGGACAGGGCCGACTATATGATACCCTTCACCACTTTGGGTACATTCAACAGATGAATCCTAACAGACGTCGCATTTTTAAAGGACCAGTAAAATGAAAGTGGATCCATAAACATGTCATTCTGCAACCGATACTAAATTTTTCATTTGGTCTGATATAGAAGCTATATCTAAATCTGGACCGATTTTCTGGAAACTTATGTTAAATTGTAAACATAGAACAGGTCGTGTTTATGATCCGAATTGGATGAAATTTAACACAGCTCATTTATTTGGCCTAAGGCCGAAACCTATTGAAATTGGGAAAAATCGGGTCAGATTTAGATATAGCTCCCATATATATTTTCGCCCGATTTAATGCAAATGATGCAATAAAGTTCCAATGTATATTTCAATTTAAACGAAATAATGCATAGGGTACTGAATTGAGTCTAGGATAATGAGTGGTGTGCTTCGAGAAAATCGGTTCAGATTTAGATATAGCTCCCATATATATTATCATCCGATTTAATGTAATTGGTGTACCAAAGATTCCATTTATCTTTGGATTTGCACGAAATTTGGCATAAAGTACTGAATTAAGTCTAGAATAATGTGTGCTAAGTTTCGAGAAATTCGATTCAGATTTAGATATATCTCCCATAATTATTTCGTCCGATTTACCGTAAATCGCCCGATTGTGTACCAATGTTCTTCTTCTTTCGTCTTCGATTTGGACCTAATTTGGCATAGAGTAATGAATTGAGTCTTGAATTATGTGTGTTAAGTTTCGTTAAAATTGGATCAGATTTAGATATAGCTCTCACATATATATTTCCCCCGATTTAATATAAATGGTATAGCAAAGTCCGTAAATATATTTAGATTTGCACGAAATTTGGCATAGCGTTATGAATTGAGTCTAGTCTGTTGTGTGCTAAGTTTCGTAAAAATCGGTTCAGATTTAGTAATATCTTCCATATATATTTTTTTTCGATTATATGTAAATTGTGCACTAATGACTCAAAGTGTGTCCGAGTGGCACACTAGTTTGTACAATGTACAGAAGTTAATATAAATGAATATCTGGCAAGTTTCGTTGAAATCGGTTCAGATTTAGAAATAGCTCCCACATATATATTTTCGTCCGATTTTAGGTAAATAGTGCACAGAACTCCGGGTGTCTGCTTGAGATTCGAACGGGTGTCTGATTGGAATTAAATTTTGATCAGTGTGGCATACCGAATAGCGCGTATCAAATGTGCTATAAATCGGTTTACATAAATGTGTCCCATTGTACGCAAACGGCTTTTTATCTATAATGAACTTTTAGCATAGGTTTCAGAAAGGCGTGTGTATGTATGGATGTTATTCGGTTCACTTATAGTTAAATGTCACATATTTAAATTCGTTTAATTTCCCTCGAAGGAACATTGAAATGAACTTGTTAGGATACATAGGTAGAATATACACAATGTCATATAGACGGCCCAACCCGACTTTACTTCTTTCCTTACTGGTTTTAATCGGTTCAGATTGAGATATATTTCCTATAAGTATTTGCATTCGATTGCATGAAAATGGGCACCAATTGAGACGACATTTTTCACGACAAGGCAAATTGATCCGAAATTGTTTCGATGGAGTAGGCTGAGATTTAGCCATGGCTCATTTATAAAATTCCGTCTAATTGTATCTAAAATGGGTCCAAACGTTTCTTCAAATTCGACGAAATTTAACATTCGATATTATGCAGAATGAAGCATTCCGAATGGTGTGTGTCAAGTTTACTTAAAATCGGTTCAAATTTTCTTTTACTCTCATATAAAATTGTGTCGAATTCATACAACACGAAAGACCCCATGTCGACCGATTATCATGCAATGTTGCATATATTGCAGAGCATCATATGTTTGGATTAACACTAGGTTTATGGATGTTGAGTATAAATCTTATGTTGCTGAAGTGAACCAATTCAAATCATACCAATTCAAAATGTAAGTATTATTGTGAAGGAAACTCTTTCAATTCAATTCAAATAAAATATTCATTATCAAAAACTTGACTTGTGTTTACGTCTCTCAGTAGATTTCGTTGAAACACTTTAATTGCTATAATTATTACATTGTTCACGTTTATCCTTCACAGCTCTATAGTGTAAAAAAAAGAATAAATTCTTATAAAAAATCACTCCCTTTGCATTTTACGCTTTACTTTTTTCTGCAGCCAAAAACATTCCTCAAGATAAACATATGTATATCAAAGGCATATTAGTTGTTATGTTTTCAAAGCACGCTAACCTTTATCCCACTCAAGGGGGCTTTTAATTTAATCTGGCACAGCACAACTACCGGTTGACCTTTCTCGGCAACTTCATCTACCAGTTCATCTACACAATGCATAGCAATGCTGTTTACCAACACAACAGCTTAAAGAAATAGCTTGCAAGGAATTTTGTTGTAGTTGTAAAAAATATATAATTCTTACTTTTGTTGTTGTTCTGGTTGCGTTGTTATTGTCAAATGCCATTGTTGACACACTTCTTTAGACAATATCTAATATGACACAGCAATCATGCACACACACACACACAAGAATTTGTCAAAGAAGAAAAGATGCAGTCTCGTATTTTATTTTATTTAGTTATACTCAAGACCAGAGCTAAAGGTCGTTCATTGTTGGCATCGATCCCAAAGGTAACGAGGGCATACTTACTCGTATTATTATGTGAGAGACAGGACGAAGGATTGATTATAGATACTGCAGTTTTGTTGTTATTTGTTTGTCATATATATATATATATATATATATATATATATTTTCATATTATATACTCAAGTTAATGTTAGGATAAGATGCGTTATGTTTATTTATAGAATTTATAGTTTACAAGGATGGAAATCATATTTGTGAGGTTCTAAAACACTATTCTTTTGAACTGAAAATAACTATTTTATTGGGGTCAAATATTGACGTGTTCTGCCCTAAGTCTATTAAGTCTGTTCATGTTAAATTGTAATCAAAGTACAGGTCGCATTTATGATCGAATTGGGTGAAGTTTGCAACAGCATACTTATTTGGCCCAAGGACGAAACCCTTTGAATTTGGCGAAAAATTGTAAATCTGAATTGATTTTCGTGAAAGTTAATACACATCATTAGTTCAGTACGCTATGGCAAATTTCGTGCAAATCAAATGATTTTCATGGACTCTGGTGCACCATTGACCTAAAATCGGGCGAAACTATATATTGGACCTATATTTAAATCTGAACCGATTTTCACGAATCTTAGTACACGTCATTCTAGACTAAATTCAGTACGCTGTACCAAATTTCGTGCAAATCGAATGATTTTTAGGGACTTTGGTGCACCGTTTACCTAAAATCGGGCGACACTATATATGGGAGCTATATCCAAATCTGAACCGATTTTCGCGAAACTTAGCACACACCATTCTAGACTTAATTTAGTACGTTATGCAAAATTTCGTGCAAATCTAAGGATGGTACACCATCTATATTAAATCGGTCGAACATATCTATGGGTCCTATGTCTAAATCTGAACTGATTTTCAAGAAATTTTACACACATCATTCTAGCCCTAATTCATCACGCTATGCCAAACTTCATGGAAATCGAAGGATATATAGGGACTTTGTTGAACCATTTACATTAAATCGGGCGAAACTATATATGGAAGCTATATCTAAATCTGAACCGATTTTCGCGAAACTTTACACACATCATTCTAGACGTATATCACTATGCTATGCCATATTTTGTGCAAATCAACTGATTTTCAGGGCGAAACTATATATTGGGACTACATCTAAATGTGAACCAATTTTCACGAAACTTAGCATACGTCATTCTAGACTTAATTCAGTACGCTGTACCTAATTTCGTGCAAATCGAATGATTTTCAGGGACTTTGGTGCACCATTGACCTAAAATCGGGCGAAACTATATATGGAAGCTATATCTAACTCTGAACCGATTTTCGCGAAACTTAGCACACATCATTCTAGACCTAAATGATTAGGCTGTACCAAATTTCGTGCAAATCGAATGATTTTCAGGGAATTTGTACCTAAAATCGGGCGAAACTATATATATCTAAATCTGAACCGATTTTTCCCAATTTCAATAGGGTTCGTCCTTGGGCTGAATAAGTGACCTATGCCAAATTTCATCCCGTTCGGACCATAAATGCGACATGTACATTGTTTACAATTTAACATGGACAGACCTGTCCGTCTGTCTGTCCGGACGGATGGACGGATATGCATAAATCGACTCAGAAAGTGATTCCATGCATATTCTCAAAAGGAACCATGGGTCTAGCTCGATTCCTTTTGCATGTTACAAACATATGCACAAAGGCCTAATACCCTGTACCACAGTGTGGTGATGGGTATAAAAACAAACAAAATCATCAGAATACTGAAATTTAGAGGGCAATGTTGTTGAGGTGATACCTAAAGCTAGACTAATATTCATTAAGTCGTATAGGAATTAGCGAATATTTGGGATTAACATTATATGAAGGGCTATGCCTAATTAAGAACCAATAAAGCTTAATTTCCAACCTAATATTTTAGATTTTTATCCTCCTTCCGGTAAGGCAGGTCAAAAGTCGGACGGGGCCGACTATATGATACCCTTCACCACTTTGGATACATACAAGAGATGCTAATTAAAAAAAAATCCTCTAAATAGAACAGACATGTAATCTCTAGAAGATAATGGAAATGGAATGAAAAATTGTATGCCAATCGGATTCTTTTGTGTACCATTGTCCACAATTTTAGGCTCCACGGTGTACCATTTACCAAAAATCGGACGTAACTATGTTTGGGAGCTCTATATAAATCTTAACCGATTTTCACAAAACGTCGTACAGATTAAGTATCAATCGGACAATCCATGGGAGTTTTTTGCATCATTTATCAAAAAATCGGCATAGGGGAGCTATATCCAAATCTGAACCAATTTTTACAAATTTCTTCGCAGACAACAGATATACGGATATGCTTAAATCGCTAATCATCATTTTATGCTGATCAAGAATACATATATATGGGAGCTATATCAAAATCGGAACAAAATTTCACATAAGTCACTCTAGACTCGACTTGGTGCGCTATACAATATATCTTCTTAATCGGGCAAAACTTGGGAGTTTAGTATTCGCATAATAAATGCGATCTTTATTTTGTTTACAATTTAACTTTGACGGACATGCATAAATCGACTCAGATTGTGATTCTATGCATATTCTCAAAATTAGTTCTGGCATGTTACAAATATATGCACATAATATCCCGTACCACAGTGTGATCTAGGTAGATAAGATGATAAGAAGTACACATAATCGAGGACAAAATTGTATCTAAAATTGTATAGGGGATTTAAGAACGAAGTGTATTAATTCATTTTAGAAATATCTATGGTATTCAACCATTAAAAGAATCTCGAGATTTTGCATTGAAAAAATAATAATCTAATTAGCTGTGACGTGGTTAAATTTTTTAGTTGTAAAATTATAAAACAATCTCAACTTTTATATGTATATACATATATATATATATATATATATATGCTTCTAATGTATTTAGAGAAAAAAACACTCAAAATTTAAATAACATTGCAATGTTGTGCATTGCTAAAAATTGAAAAAAAAACACAAAGCAAAACAACAAATTATATTAACTCTAATCTCTATTACGGTGCGTGTAGATACTCACATACATACATGCACATGTAACACATTAATTTTATGACTATCAGTCTGCCAGTCTGTTTGTTTATGTATATATATTCTCTTTCTATATATATATATATATATATATATAGGTACATACATATACACTTGTGTCAGTAACTACAATATGTGTTCTCTTTACGTACAGAGTGATGATTCATTCTTAAGTCTTTAGCAATTGACTTTTAATGTTATTTTTCATTTTATTATTTTATAATGTCTAGACGGATATTTTGTGTTATTTTTTATTTGCAGTAACATCGTAAAGAAATTCGAATCATTTGTAAACAAAAGCATTCAATTTAAATTGAACACACAACTTAAAGTACCCCTTTTTCAGTACCCTGTATACTAAAGACAACACAGACAAAAAAAAAGATTATTTTCAATTATCCTGAATGGCACAAGAACATTCATGACTGTATGGTAAAGGACTTTTTCTGCTTAACTCGGCTGGAAATGATTACGTTTTGTTCTTTCGTTCGGACACAATGTTAATGATAAACAAGTGGAAATTGTTTAAACGAAAAATGCAATAAGGAAAGTAAACATAAATATATATGTATGTTTGTCTTCTAGTTAACATGAAACAATAATATTTACAAATCATTATGGGATTTTCTGTCATTATCTGGGACAAAGGTCGTCTATTGTGGAACATTTGAATAAAGAGAGAGGCATTATGAAGTTACCTTTAAAATGGTAACTAATCATACAACAAAACTGTGCATATTTGACCCAAATCGAACATATTCGAAGCATGTTAAATAAAGTCCTGTAAGTCATATACAAATAATGGATTTATTTTTTCCCAACCTAATATTAGAATCTCTTGTATGTAACCAAGTCGTTGTAGGTACTGGTTATTTCACTTATGAAAATCAAAAACCAGTAAGGAAAGTAGTAAAGTCGGACGGGGCCGACTATATGATACCCTTCACCACTATGAGTATATTAAACAGGACTATTAACATGAAATTGGATGAAATAAAATATGTGATATTTATCTACATGTGAATCTACCTAGATCTATCCATAAAGTAAGTAAATCGACTTGAAACAAATATAAATAGGCCATCCGTTGAGCTATATCTGTACTTCTAGAAAACACAACTACGTAATTCTATGCTCAATTTTGTACGTTGTGCAAAATTTGATGCCAATCTGACTAACATGAGGAGTATGATGCCCAATTTACTTGAAATCGGGCGAAACTATATATCGAAGCTCTATCCAAATATTAAGCGATTTTAAACAAACTTGTCACTGGTTAGGTTATACTAATTTCAGAACGTTTTGTTCCTACTGGTTCCTTGGTGCCTCAATTACTTAAAATCAATCTATAATAAAAGGGAGCTATATTTCAATCTGGACCGATTTTCACGAAACAAGGCAGACATCACTCTAGGCTCAATTCAATTCGTTATGCCAAATTTCGTACACATCGAAAGATATATAGCGACATTGGTGCATCATTTACATGAAATCGGACGAAACTATATGTGGGGGTTATATAGAAATCTGGACCGATTTTCTCGAAACTTGGCAGACATCACTCTAGGCTCAATTCAGTACGTTCTGCTAAATTTCATGCAAATCGAAGGATATATAGGGACGTTGGTGCACCGTTTACATGAAATCGGACGAAACTATATATGGGAGCTATATCTAAATCTGGACCGATTTTCACGAAACTTGGCAGACATCATTCTGGACCTAAATGTTTAGGCTGTACCAAATTTCGTGCAAATCGAAAGTTATATAGGGACCGTTTACATGAAACCGTTTAAATATATATATATATATATATATATATGGGAGCTATATCTAAATCTGAACCGATTTTCCCAATTTCAATAGGGTTCGTCCTTGGGCCGAATAGGTGACCTATGCCAAATTTCATCCAATTCGGATTATAAATGCGACCTGTACTTTATTTACAATTTAACATGGACAGACAGACGGACGGACGGACATGCATAAATCGACTTAGAAAGTGATTCTATGGATATACTCAAAAGGAACCATGTGTCTATCTCGTTTCCTTTTGCCTGTTACAAACATATGCACAAAGACATAATACCCTGTACCACAGTGTGGTGAAGGGTATAATCATGGAACTGTAGCACTTGTAGTTTGTCGAAGTTGTACGGTTGCAACAAGTACATTATTCGAAATTGTGTATAACTACTGATTTACTTTGAAACTTTCACATTCTAAGTACTAACATAGATTTCTTGTGTATGCACTTGTGTTCCATTATTGAAAAAAATGAAAGAACATTTTCAAATAATATAAAAAAGTAACAATTGACCCAGCCATTGTTGTAACAAAGTTGAATTTTTACCACAAAACCAAAAAAAAAAGTTTTCGAACAATTGATAAATCTATAAAGAAATGCTTTTACCACAGAAGCCACAACAATATTGTAGAAAGACATAAAATAAAACAACAACAGCAGCACAAGAATATATTTCGATTAAAGTTCTCCAATAAAGAAAACAATGATTGAGTTATAGTTTATATACAATTTATTTCATAAAAAAATAGATTATTTGTATTTTGGTCAATGGAGTTTTGGGTGATTTTTGTTCAGATTTTCAATTTGGAGAAATAGATTTAAATGATTTTTGTTCAGATTTTCAATTTGGAGAAATAGATTTAAATGCAATTTTTTTACTGATCTTTTTTATTTAATTCTCATGTAATTCCTGAAATATTGTGTTTTCATTTGTTCTTTATTTTGTAACTTTTCATTATTCATAGAAATATAATAAGGAAATAATTGTTCTTGTTGCTGTCATTATCCCTGAACTACTTCGCGTTTGAGTATAATGAAATGTATTACCCCATCCAGCAAAGGGCTGTATTAATTAACTTTCTTTCTATTTATTTTTCCTAACTCTGTTCTTAATTGGATATTTTATATATTCAGGCCAAACCAAAAATATGGAGATATGTTTGTTATACCCCAAAAGCATGTTATTATAGATATAATAACATGCTTTTGGGGTATAACTTACAACAAGTGTGTGCACCGATGTGTATAGGTAGATCTGTCAGTTGTAGAAACACTAACACCAATATATAATGTAGTGAATGTTTGTACATTTCAATGTATATCTAACAAGTATTTCAAAGTTCTCATCGACCTTGTGGCTATGTGTACAATAAATAACGTGAAGTAAAACAGTTCACTGCGGCAGATATAATTACAATTACACTGAAATTCGCAGATACTAAGAGTCTAAAGAAACTCTGGTGGTAAAATAATCACAGTAGTGTCAAAATAATATCTGGAGGGTAGATATTATGATATGAGAACATTAGCAAGTCGTGGATTCTTCAAATGATTTTTTTTTCTTTTTTGGTTTAAAAAAAAAAATCCTCAAATACTATTGGCGTGGATTTTTTTTCTTCTAGGACTACAAAAGACCTGAATTTTTAAAATATTTGTTTTTAATGACTAAAATAGGCGTGAATTTTTTATAAAATATTTATACCCTTCACCACACTGTGGTACAGGGTATTATGTCTTTGTGCATATGTTTGTAAAAGGCAAAAGAAAACGCGATACACAAAAGGTTCTTTTGAGAATATGCATAGAATCTCTTTCTGAGTCGATTTATGTGTGTCCGTCCGTCTGTAGATGTTAAATTGTAAACATAGTACAGATCGCATTTATGATCCCATTTGGATGAAATTTGTCACAAGCCACTTATTTGGGCCAAGGACGAACCCTATTGAAATTCAAGAAAATCGGTTCAGATTAAGATATAACTCCCATATATATATTTTCGTCCGATTTAAGGTAAATGAGGCACCAAAGTCCCTATATTTCATTCGAATCGCACGAAGTTTGGCATAGAGTACTGAATTAGGTCCAGAATGACGTGTGTTAAAATTCCAGAAAATCGGTTCAGATTTAGATATAGCATCCATATATAGTTTTGTCCGATTTGATGTAAATGGTGCACAAAATCCCAATATATCCTTCGATTTGCACGAAATTTGGCATAGCGTACTGAAATAAGTCTAGATTAAGCCAAATTTCTATGAAATTGATTTAGATTTCGATATTTTGCTTTAAGGGAACCCCCTTCATTCTCGATTTTAATTTTTCAAGATTTTCGATTGGCTGGTAAATCAATACCAATGCTTGTTATTGTTTGTAACTTTGCATATATATAATTGAAGATTTAAAAGAGAAGACAAATAATTTACAAAAAAATTTTGTTATTGTTTTGTTGTTGTTTTTTGTAATTAAAGAAAAGTCCTTATTTTTGATGGCGGGCATGATATCTCCTCACTGAAACATCGGAATCCGAAAATTCTAACGGTGTTAGAAAGAGTACATGTCTGGCTCTCATATGAACTAGGATTATGGACTTCGCTCTAAAATTAACAAAATGGTGGAACTTTGAAAAAATATTTTTGGAAAATCGCCGATTTTTTGCCAAAAACCAAGTTAAAAATAAGGAGAATCTTCACCGATTGGCTTTATCCTAGTTCATACGATAGCTATACACTCACAGAGAAACGTGTAAAAATTTGAAATCGATTGGGTTATTAGTTTTTGAGTTATCCTACCCGCCATTCGCAAAAAAATGTTTAGAGAAAAACGCGTTTAAAGTTTGAGAAGCCCCTCAGCCGTCACTTGATGCTGACACAATAAATCGGCTATATCTTCAAGAGTTCTTCAGATTTTCACTTGAAATTATGTAGGAACATTCTTTAATTAGTGTAGATTCGAATTATATCAAGAAAAAATTTCACCCCGAGAATTTATTTATATAAAATTTATTTACATAATTTTGTCCCATTGTAAAAAGCAGTTCTATATCTGACCAAAATTTAGTATAGGTTGCAGAATGACATGTTAAATGTCCATCAAAAATGGTGAAGGGTATTATATTATAGGCCCCGTCCGACTTTACTACTTTCCTTACTGGTTAAAACACCTTTTATTGTGCTTGTAACAGGCAAATAGAAAAGAGATATACCAATGGTTCCTTTTGAGAATATGCTTAAAATAAATTTCTGAGTCGATTTATGCATGTCCGTTCGTCCGTCTATCTGTCCATGTTAAATTGTAAACAAAGTACAGGTCGCATTTATGATCCGAAATGGATGAAATTTGGCATTCGGTCCAAGGACGAACCCTATTTAAATTGGCAAAAATCGTTTCAGGTTTAAATGGTCTTATAAAAATACTTTCGATAAAAATGAAATTATTATTATATGAAATTATTCCATCAACTTTTAGTATAATCTAGTATTTGGAATTCTAATTGAGGAGAAAGTCATCCTACAAAATAATATCAAAATTGGTCCACTTTTAGAATAGACCCCATTTAATGCTGCCACACACTAGTCGACTATGGTTGCGGTTTTTAAACGAATTGGCTCTACATTGTATTACACTGGGTGTCAAGTCGTCCTACTAAAAATTAAACACGCATATCCCGCCACATATAAAAGTCACGAACTATTGCAAATATCTTAAATGTCCAACTCATGGCGGAGGATAGAAAACATCGACATCCTGTATTGCCCATCTTTCGACCAATCCGTTATTAAGATACTTGGGTTTCATATATTTCAATACAGAATTTTATTGTGCGAAATATTGTTTTCAATAAAATTTAAAGAATATAAATGCATGCAATTTCTACATCAATATAAAACAAATCATTGTGAAATATTTCTAAATAATTGCAAATATCTCATTTTTCAAATATTTTAAATAAATTGATATCTGAAAATATTTTAATTAAATACATAAAATGTGTAGTTTAATTTATATATATATATATATATATATATATATATGTTATTTGTTATTAAACAAATCTTTATAGGACAAATACTAATAAATATCAGTGTGTGCGTGTGTTTGCATACTTTTGCATATGTATACATATGTTTTAACATAGGATAACACACTGGCAGACATTATCAGTAAGGAAATTAGTAAAGTCGGACTGGGCCGACCATATGATACCCTTCACCACTTTGCCGATATTCTACACATGTACCTTTATAGATGTCGTCTTTTCGAAGGAACATTAACAAGAAATTTAACGAACTTAAATATAAGATCTTTATTTATAAGTAACCCGACTAACATCAATCCTTACACATGCCATTCTGCAATATATTCCATACTTTGTAAGTGGACTTTAAGCAAACTTTACGCACGCTATTTGGTATGCTTCACTGTTTATAATGTAATATCAATCAGGCACACATTGATTATTTGGTTTACAATCAACATGAAATTATATATGGAAGCTATGCTATATTTAAATCTGAACCGATTTCAAGGAAACTTGACACACGAAAGGTTATAGTAACTTCAGTACATTGAACAAGATTGTGTGCGGATCGGTCAATCTTTGTGTTTTCAGCGAACAATTAAAATTAAATTGGCCGAAAATATATATTGGAGCTATATCTAAATCTGGACCGATCTTCACGAAACTTAGCACATCATTCTGGACCTAATTCAGTACCCTATCCCAAATTTCGTGCAAATAGAAATATATATAGAGACTTTGGAGCCCAATTTACCTTAAATCGGACGAAACTATATATGGGAGCTATATATAAATCTGACCCGATTTTCTCGAAACTTGGCACACGTAATTCTGGACCTAATTTCTATGCCAAATTTCAAATCGGTTATATAGTCCTTGGGCCAAAAAAATGACTTGTGCCAAATTTCATCCAAATCGGATCATAAATGCGACCTGTACTTTGTTTACAATTTCACATCTACAGACGGACGGACGGCCATGCATAAATCGACTCAGAAAGTGAATCTATGCATATTCTAAAAAAGGAACCATGTGTCTATCTCGTTTCCTTTTGCCTTTTACAAACATATGCACAAAGACATAATACCCTGTACCAGAGTGTGGTGAAGGGTATAAACATGGCGCCAAATTAGAGGGTATCTATATCATACTCATATTGATAAATTTCACACAATGGTAAACCATTGTGGAGAGAAGAAAACAAATCACCAAATGAAAGAATGAAATAATGGAAAATAATAGTAAATTATTTGCCAAACTAACCAGACATCCAAGCAACCAACCAACCGACCATTGTCTGTTACCATGAGCCCCGTTAATTTATATTTGTGACTCTGTAGTTATGTACGTGTGTATGAATTATATCAGTTAAAATTATGATTTTCGTCTATGGAAAAAAATGGCGCATCAACATATATTCATAAATAATGAGCAATTTATTGTTGTAAAAACAAGTTGAAAAAACATGTCATCTAAATATCTCTGTAGAAATAACACCGACCGAGCCATTCATTTAATACAAAACAACGGGAAGTAATTGTTTTACACAATAAATTTAAACAACGGCGCGATACGACACAAACAAATGCAAATTATATTGAATGCAAATTTTTTGGAAGTGTAATAAATTTATGGATAATATAAATAAATATTTAAATTGGAAATCTATAAAATATGCGGAAATATGTATATATATATATAACGTGTATAATGACTATAGATATGTGACACCGAAGCGACAAAATGGTATTCAATAAAACTACTTATCTATATATATAAAAGAGCTTAGTGTTAAGTGAGTGAGTGAGTGAGTGACTGACAGATCATCGCCCAGACGAAACGGCTAAAGCTAGAAGCTTGAAATTTTGAGTGTGGGTTGTTGTTGGTGTTTAGGCGTGAGATAAGGCTGGGTTTTTGGAGATTCGTACTAGAAGGGTACGAAAAGTACTAAAATGTACGAAATATGGTACCCTTTGTATTAGGCGAACGGGAAGAGCTAGAATTCTGAAATTTGGAATGTGGGTCACTGATGGAAAGTTAGAAAGATGTACAAAAGGGGTTTTTGGAAATTCGACCTATAAGTGTACTAAAAGTACTAAATGTAGTTCTAATTCTACATATATTGAACATATATAGCTAAAATCTTGAAATTTTATATATGAAATTTGGAAGTAAGATTACAGTTGAAATTCGCATTTATATGTACGAAAAGTACTAAACGGAACTAAATTTGGTACAATTTGGATTTGGGTGAATGGAGAGATCTGGAAACCTAAAATTTGGAATAGTGGTTGCTGTTGGTATATAGAATTGAGATATGGAAGCATAGTACTTATGTGTACTAAATGGTTCTATATTTGGCACAACTTAATTATGTGTGAACGGATAGAGCTGGACTCCAGAATTTTCGAATTAAAAATACTATTGGAGTGTACAAAAAAAAGTACTAACTGGTACCAAATGGTTTACAAATTGTTGAACAATTGTGTGAATGGATAGGGCCGAGATCCTGAAATTATGAATTAATATAACAGTTTGAATGCAGGATTGAGATATGTGGGTAGTTTTGAAAATTCGTAATACGTGTACTAAATGGTACTAAATTTGGTACAATATAGATTTGAGTGAACGGTTAGAGATGGAAAACTTAAAATTGGAATGAAAAATTACAGATTTAAGGTAGTATTGGAATTATGTACTTATGGATACGAGAAGCACAAAATGGTACTAAATATGTTACAATTTGTTTTGTGTGAGCGGGAATCATAAAATTTTGAATTAAAATTAAGGATTGGATTGTAGGATGAGACATGGAGTTAGTTTTAAAAATGCGTAATTATGTGTACTAAATGGTACTAAGTTTAGTACAATTCAGATTTGAATAAAAGGATAGAGATGGAAAACGTATATTTAAAAACCAGTAAGGAAAGTAGTAAAGTCGGACTGTATGATACCCTTCACCACTTTGGGTATATTCTACATATGTATCCGAAAAGACGTCGCCTTTTTTAAGGAATTTTGACATGAAATCGAACGAACTTAAATATGTGATTTTAATGTCTTTCTGGAACCTATGCTAAATTTCATTTCATTTGGGCAAGTTTAGAGTCGTTTGCGCTCAGTGGGACAGATTTGTGTAAATCGATTTAAAGCCAACTTGACAAACTCTATTCGGTATGCTGCACTGTTTAAAATTTAATCTCAATCAGACACCTATTGATTATGTGGTATACAATAAACATAAATAATTCGAAATTATATATGGAAGCTACGATATATCTATGCCAATAAAAAAATTAGCAAAGACTTTGGTGCACAATTTACCTAAAATCGGGTGAAACTATATATGGAAGCTATATCTAAATCTGCACCGATTTTCACAAAACTTAGCATACGCCATTCTAGATTTAATTCAATACGCTATGCCACAATTCGTACAAATCAAATGATTTTCAGAGACTTTGGTGCATAAATCGACTCAGAAAGTGAGTCTATGCATATTCTCAAAAGGAACCATTGGTCTATCTCGATTATTTTTGCCTGTTACAAATATATGCACAAAGACATAATACCCTGTACCACAGTGTTGTGAAGGGTATAATAAAATTACTGTTAGAATACAGGATTGAGACAGTGTTGGAAATTCGAACTCATAAGTACTAAATATGGTACAATTTGGATCTATATGAACGGATAGGGCTGGGATCCTGAAATTTGTCATTAAAAATAAAGTTTTGGAGTGTGAAATTGAGAAGTTTTAGAACCTCCTACTAACGTCTACGAAAAGTAATAAATGATACTAAATTTGATACAATTTGGATGCTGGTGAACGGATAGAGCTGGGATATTTAAATGTGCACTTAAGGTTATTATTGGAGTGCATGACTGAGGTAGTTTTGGAAATTCGTACTTATGGGTACGAAAAGCACAAAATTTGGTACAATGTGGACTTGAGTGAACGGTTAGAACTCGAATTCTGAAAGCTGCCACTTAGGTTACTGTGGGAGTGTATGAAAAGTACAGAATTGTACCAAATCTGGTACAATTTGGAGAACAGACAGAGCTGAAATTCTTAAATTTGAACTTACGATTGCTATTTTAAAGCAGGTCTCATGAAAAAGCACTGGCGCTATTTGTAGATGTTGGACATATCAAGTACACATGGAATTTGTCAAAGAGAGCCGCTAAAGGGTCGATATATATCCATGCTACGACAAACTGCGTTGTCGTAGCATTGACACTATCCTAGTGACACTATCCTAGTGTCATGACGGTCACTGATAATTTCGCTGAAGTACCATTACAAACCATATGATTGCTAGGATTATTGAAGCACGCCCAGAAAGTTTTCAAAATCAAATAATAATAACACCCAATTAACTGATACTTTGGTACCATTTAACTGATACCTTGGTATAATGTCCGAAGAAGCTCTTGAAGCCAGGAACAAGGACTATCGAAACATACGCTAGAGCAATACAAGGAAAAATTTAAGGAAAAATATTATGGAAGATATCATAAATGATTTATTAGTTTCGTCAGACCCTTTGATATCTTCATTGTCAAATGGGTTTCAATTTCGTCTGCAAAAAAATATTATTATAGACGATGATGTCAAGAGATATCTTTTAATGAAACATCCAGATATGTCTGATTCTGATTCCGAAGATAATTTTGATTTATAAAGTTTATTTATTGAAGTTAAAAAAATTTTTTTTAAACAATTTTTTTTCTTAAAAAAATCTATGACTGTTTTCTGAGCTGTGAAAAAAAAACGGCTGAAGATATCGTTTTTCGTTTAAAAGTTACTAACAAGGCCCAATCGCCAACTGTGTTTGGAAGTAATTGATACTAAATTTAGTGGTGGTGATGGTATGGAGGTAGTCTTAAAAATGTGTACCTATATGCTCGAAAAGTAATAAATGAAACTATATGTGGAACCTGTACGTATTTGCTAAAATCTGATCTATTTATACCCTTCACCACACTGTGGTACAGGATATTATGTCTTTGTGCATATGTTTGTAACAGACAAAAGGAAACGAGATAGACACATGGTTCCTTTTGAGAATATGCATAGAATCACTTTTTTTAAGGCCTTTAAACGCTTCTAACGCCTAGAAAACGCATTTTAATTTTCTGTGGTGTAAAAAGGCATTTTAAGGCCTTTAAACGCTTTTTAATTTTCTAAACCCTAAAAAACGCATTTTAATTTTCTGTCGTGTAAAAAGACATTTTAAGGCCTTTAAACGCTTCTAACGCCTAGAAAACACATTTTAATTTTCTGTGGTGTTAAAAGGCATTTTAAGGCCTTTAAACGCTTCTAACGGCTAGAAAACGCATTTTAATTTTCTGTGGTCTAAAAAGGCATTTTAAAGCCTTTAAACGCT
>NW_026885258.1:0-6338 GCF_032173495.1 Musca vetustissima | reverse complement strand
CGCCAGTCCCTTTCCATCCGCCAAAGCGAACACTGCGCCTGTTTTGTACAACGTGCGCACATTCTAAGTGCATATTCGCAGATCGTGGTCCTTTATACGTTTTGCGGGGGTCGTCAACATTTGGTTTTCTTTTTCATTGCTTTTTCATAGTAGGTTGGGTATTCCGAGAGTGGGCAACTAACCCGACGCCTTAACTCATTTTTTGTAAAGTTGTTATGGGTGAACTCGCGCCATATATTAGCTCACTATTTCATCGGGTGATGAAAATAGTTACCCCAGGTGACACCGTGGGGAGGTCAGTGTCGACAATTGAGATGAAAGAGGGACCAAAATAAGCCTGGGCTTCGCCATGTTAAAGCCAATCAGAGCCGTTGCTTGGTATATATCATCCCCTGCGCCTTCTATAGGTCCTTAAAAATATTCTTTAAAAAATCAACGCTTTCTATAGGTCGTTAAAAATATTCTTTAAACAATCTACGCCTTCTATAGGTCGTTAAAAATATCCTTTAAAAAATCTAAGCCTTCTATAGACCCTTGAAAAAATATTCTTTAAAAAATCCACGCCTTCTATAGGGCGTTAAAAATATCCCTTAAAAAAAATCTACGCCTTCTATAGGTCGTTGAAGAAATATTCTTTAAAAAATCTACGCCTTCTATAGGTCGTTAAAAATATTCTTTAAAAAATCCGCGCCTTTTATAGACCCTTGAAAAATAGTCTTTAAAAAATCCACGCCTTCTATAGACCCTTAAAAATATTCTTTAAAAAATCCAGGCCTTTTATAGACCCTTGAAAAAATATTCTTTAAACAATCCACGTCTTCTATAGACCCTTGAAAAATATTCTTTAAAACATCCACACCTTCTATAGACCCTTAAAAAAATATTTTTTAAAAAATCCACGCCTTCTATAGACCCTGGAAAAATATTATTTAAAAACTCCACGACTTCTACAGACCCTTGAAAAAATATTCTTTAAAAACTCCACGCCATCTATAGACCCTTGCAAAAATATTCTTTGAAAACTCCACGCCTTCTATAGACCCTTGAAATAATATTTTTTTAAAAAATCCGTGGCTTTTATAGACCCTTGAAAAAATATTCTTTAAAAAAGCCACGCCTTCTATAGACCCTTGAAAAAATATTCTTTAAAAACTCCACGCCTTCTATAGACCCTTGAAAAAATATTCTTTAAAACAACCACGCCTTCTATAGACCCTTGCAAAATATTCTTTAAAAAATCAACTCTTTCTATAGACCCTTGAAAAAATATTCTTTAAAAAATCAACTCTTTCTATAGACCCTTGAAAAAATATTCTTTAAAACATCCACGCCTTCTATAGACCTTTGAAAAATTGTTCTTTAAAAAATCCATGACTTCTATAGATCCTTGAAAAAATATTCCTTAAAAACTCCACGCCATCTATAGACCCTTGCAATAATATTCTTTAAAACATCAACGTCTTCTATAAACCCTTGAAAAAATATTCTTTAAAAAATCCACGCCTTCTATAGACCCTTGAAAAAATATTCTTTAAAGCATCCACGCCTTCTATAGACCCTTGAAAAATATTCTTTAAAAAATCCACGCCTTCTATACACCCTTGTTACAAAAGTTATTTTAAAAATGTACGCCTCCCATAGGTCTTTACAAATATTCTTTAAATAATTCACGACTCTTTTAGGTCGTTAAAAATATTCTAAGCTATTTTTTTTTTTTTTTGTTTAATTCTCCCACTGTGCCAATGTTCTTAACTTAGTTTCTCTTTTAATCGCTTATTTCGTCGGTTTTCCTTCAGTATTATTTTTTGTTATGTTTTAAATTCTCAACTAAAATTTTCAGTTCCCATTAAACCGTTAAAATAAAACATTTCAATTTGGAGGCATTTTAACACGTTAACAAAATTGTCTGACTTAAATCATGCCACAATTGCCATTGTGGCAGTGGGGAGACAAACACACAGTCATACCGACATTCATTTGAAAACCATTACAAATGATTGGATGCGAAAAATCGCATTTGGATTTCATGTAGTTGTTGTGGTTTCATTAAAATAAAATTACATGGAATTTTTGTTATGAATTTGAATTGAAATCGATACAAGAGGCAAGAGAGACATAATAGGTTTCAATTAATGCTAAGGTAATACACATTTAAATAGAATGGTATATGAAACATATGGCTGGAGGATATAGTTTTGTGTTTTTTTTTCAATTCAATTAACAAGTGTTTTGAAATAATTATGCGTCAAAATGTTTTTTGCATATTGTAAAAATACCAAGAAAAAAGATTTATCGACATTTTTCTGTCGAGTAAATTGGGTTTTGACCTGAGGACATGTTTATGAAAAAATGTCTAATTTTGTAGAATTGTGTAAAGTTTTTTTTTTTAATTTTCAACTTGGGATTAAAACAATTCGTACAAAAAATATTAACCGCTAGATATTTTTTCTAAATACAAAAATATTAACTCTCTGTATGACCAGTGATAATTTTTTAAAACCACTGCGAATATGGGTCCAGACAGACAGACAGACAGTGTGGACATTTAAAAAAACTCAAATTGTTAATTAAAGTCATCTATTGACGGCATATACTGTCGACAACAAGCCAAAACAAATTATTAAGTTTTAGAAAAAAAAATATTTCGCACATATCAATATTGTGGAACCAACTGCATAAAATATCCCTCCCCCCAAGTAGAGCACCAAGCCTAGCCAGGGAGATAGTTGCAGTTTAATTGACGTGGAGTTTTGTTTCTCAACGCCGACGACGACGACTTTGGTATTACTAATCGAAAGTAAACCAAAATCAAAATTGGGTCCTACGTTATCAAAAGCAAATTGAAATTGCTCTAGTTTTTCCAATCGCAAATAGGTTAACAAGAAATTTGTAAAAAAAATGCATTGAAAGATCAATTACAGTTATAAAACATGGCAGGTAATAATAATGGAAATTTGTCAGGGAGATAGTTTGAATGATGTTGGTGGGTGAATAAAAAACTCTTTTAAATCCGAAAAAAAAATATTTGTTGAAAATCAAAAAAAAAACATTATTATTTCTCAAGAAAATTTTCTAAAAAAAATATTTTTAAGAGCCTATAAAAACTCTATCTATGTAAGCAATTTTTTATTTATTTATTTTGCTGTTGTTGTTTATAGTTGACCTGGAAATTTTTAATTCTGTTTGATGATCGTTCGGCTGAAGGTCAATGAAAAACGTTTGTTTTTGTTTAACTTTGTTTTTTATTTATTTCTCCAATATTTCGATTGTCATCGACAATCATCTTCAGGGATCTGTTACAAAGAATACAATTAGTTACAAATTGATAAACGACAAATTCACGAATCTTACATTTATATTAATGTAGAGGAAAAGCGTCTACATTACTTTAACGTCACAGTCAAACTAAGTTTTCTTTCTTCGTCTGTGCTTATGTACTAAGTTCCTATAGATATGTGCACAGTGGTCTGTGTCAGTTTTATAATTAATTCTTTTTTCGGTCGGTACATTTATGATGTGTAACATTTCTAATGTAAATCGTCTCTTGTAATTATTTTCCTGTGCTACAATGTCAATATCTTTGAAATTTGGTTTGTGACCAGTCAAAGTGCAGTGTGCTGCTAGCGCCGTCTTTTGCTCTAATGGTTTGTCAGATTTTTGATCAGATTTATGTCCGGAAAGTCTAGTTTTTAATTTTGTTTTTGTCGTGCCAATGTATACCTTTTGGCATACATCACCTTCGTCACCGTTACATGCTATCCTATAAACTACATTGCACTTATCCTCTTTTTTTGTCTTTGTCTTTGTTTTACTGAACATATTATTAACAGTGTTGATGGTCTTTAAAGCTATCTGGAATTTGTCCTTATTGTACACATTAGATCTGCAAAATCTCTCCGAAAATCCTGGGATGTAAGTTAAAGATTTATACACTTTTTCATTCTCTTCTCCAATTCTCAAGTTTTTAATCTGTTTTGCATGCTTTAATAGTTCGTCGATTATTTTTCGTGGAAAATCATTCTTTTTTAATATGCGTCGTATTTTGATTTCATTGTTTTGGTGGAATTGTTCGTCACTTATATTGAAAACTCTATGTATAAAATTTGTTGCCGTATTTATCTTCACTCTTCGTGGATGATTGGAATAAAAGTTTATAAGTCGTCCAGATGCTGTTGGTTTTTGGTACCAATCTAATTTAAGTTCCTTGTCTTGTCTGATTATCATTGCATCTAGATATGGCAGCTTGTCATTTTCCTCTATTTCATGTGTAAATTGTATGTTTTTGTCGAATGAATTCAATACCCTTAGTGTATTTTCGACTTCCGTTTTTTTCACTATACAAAATATATCGTCCACGTATTTTGTTAATATCCTTGGTTTCATCGTCATCTTTTCTATAGAAGCGTCCAATAATTCCTCCATTATTACGTCAGCTATAATCGGTGACGCTGGTGAACCCATTGGAAGTCCTTTCCGTTGTTCGTACACCTTGTCTTGAAATATAAAATATCTGGAGTCTTTAATACAAAGAGTCAGTATTTCTATAAATAAATCTTTTGGCATTCTGGTATAGTCTTTCAATGTGTTCCATTTTTCGGCGATCGTCTTTAGTGCTAAGTTTATTGGAACGCTGGGGAACAACGACACTACGTCAAATGATATTAATATTTCGTCATCTTCAATGTTCACCTCTTTGATTTTGGATTTAAATTCTATTGAATCCTTGATATTGTAAGCTGAGTCCTTCGTCAAATGTTTTAAAATATCTACAATGTATTTGGACAGTCCGTGGGTAGGTGAATTTATGGATGAGCATATCGGTCGTAGTGGTATTCCGTCTTTGTGAATCTTTGGTAGACCATAAATCCGTGGAGCGAGTGAGGTATTTGTCATTAATTTGTTCTTTTCGGTGATATTTATGATGTTCAAGTTATATAATTTTTCCACTAATTTGTTGTTTTTGTTTTGCAGGGTGGTCGTTGGATCTCTTTTTAGTCTGCGATATGTACACATGTCTTGAATTATATCCTTCATTTTCATTTCATAATCATTTTTATACATGGCTACTGTTTTTCCCCCTTTGTCTGCGTTTAATATTAGTACGTCCTTATTATTTTTCAAAAATGTTCTTGTTTGTCCCACTGTTTCAATTATAAATTTATCTCTTATACTTAGTTTTCTCCGCTGTAAGTGATCGTCAATGAGTGATACTAATTTTATTCTTGCATTTTCTTGCTCTTCTTTGTTGTCCAGCGTTTGTATGCAGTCTTCACTCTCAGCAATAACATTGAGTAGAGGGAATGATGTGTGTGTTGTCGGCAGAGCGAACTTTGGTCCCAACGACAACATCCACTGAACGTCGTTTGCTATCTCCTCGTTTGTGTTGTTGGTAAACCAAAACGGAAGTCGAAAATACACTAAGGGTATTGAATTCATTCGACAAAAACATACAATTTACACATTTATTTATTTTTTTTTTTTGGAAGACTTGAATTTTTTAAAGAATATTTTTTCAAGGGTCTATAGAAGGCGTCGATTTTTTAAAGAATATCTTTTCAAGGGTCTATAGAAGGCGTGGATTTTTTAAAGAATATCTTTCAAGTGTCTGTAGAAGGCGTGGCTGTTTTAAAGAATATTTTTTCAAGGCGTGGATTTTTTAAAGAATATTTTTTAACGGCCTATATAAGGCGTGGCTGTTTTAAAGAATATTTTTTCAAGGCTCCACAGAAGGCGTGGATTTTTTAAAGAATATTTTTTCAAGGCTCTACAGAAGGCGTGGATTTTTTAAAGAATATTTTTTCAAGGCTCCACAGAAGGCGTGGATTTTTTAATGAATATTTTTTCATAGGGATAATAGAAGGCCTGGATTTTTTAAAGAATATTTTTTCATAGGGTCTATAGAAGGTGTGGATTTTTTAAAGAATATTTTTTCATAGGGTCTATAGAAGGCGTGGATTTTTTAAAGAATATTTTTTCATAGGGTCTATAGAAGGCGTGGATTTTTTAAAGAATATCTTTTCAAACTCCACAGAAGGCGTGGATTTTTTAAAGAATATTTTTTCAAGGCTCCACAGAAGGCGTGGATTTTTTAAAGAATATTTTTTCAAGGCTCCACAGAAGGCGTGGATTTTTTAAAGAATATCTTTTCAAACTCCACAGAAGGCGTGGATTTTTTAAAGAATATTTTTTCAAGGCTCCACAGAAGGCGTGGATTTTTTAAAGAATATTTTTTCAAGGCTCCACAGAAGGCGTGGATTTTTTAAAGAATATTTTTTCAAGGCTCCACAGAAGGCGTGGATTTTTTAAAGAATATTTTTTCAAGGCTCCACAGAAGGCGT
>NW_026885257.1:0-66220 GCF_032173495.1 Musca vetustissima | reverse complement strand
TCCACGCCTTTTAATGTTTTATTTTAAACAATCCACGCCTTTGAAAGTTTTATTTTAAAAAGTCCACGCCTGTAGTCCCTTGAAGGTCTTTGAATGTTTTATTTTAAACAATCCACGCCTGTAGAAGGCCTTTGAAAGTTTTATTTTAAAAAATCCACGCCTGTAGTCCCTTGAAGGTCTTTGAATGTTTTATTTTGAACAATCCACGCCTGTAGAAGGCCTTTGAAAGTTTTATTTTAAAAAGTCCACGCCTGTAGTCCCTTGAAGGTCTTTGAATGTTTTATTTTAAACAATCCACGCCTGTAGAAGGCCTTTGAAAGTTTTATTTTAAAAAATCCACGCCTGTAGTCCCTTGAAGGTCTTTGAATGTTTTATTTTGAACAATCCACGCCTGTAGAAGGCCTTTGAAAGTTTTATTTTAAAAAGTCCACGCCTGTAGTCCCTTGAAGGCCTTTGAATGTTTTATTTTAAACAATCCACGCCTGTAGAAGGCCTTTGAATGTTTTATTTTAAACAATCCACGCCTGTAGAAGGCCATTGAAAGTTTTATTTTAAAAAATCCACGCCTGTAGTCCCTTGAGAATTTTAGTTTAAAAAATCCACTCCTGTAGAATCCCTTGAGAATTTTATTTAAAAAATCAGCACCCTAAGAAGACATTTGAAAATTTTATGTTTAAAAATCCACGTCTGAAAAAATCTACGCCTTTGAGAATTTTATTTTAAACAATCTATGCCTTTGATAATTTTATTTTTCAAAAATCCACGCCTGTGCATGGCCTTTGAAAAACGTATTATAAAATACTTAATAAAATACCTTAAAAGGCCTTGGATACTGTTTTTTTTTTAATCCATGCCTTTAGAAGGACTTGGAAATTAATATAAAAAATGGAAGCCTATTGGAAATATTATTTAATAAATCCACGCCCTTCTCATTAACAATTTTTTTTAAAACCAGTAAGGAAAGTAGTAAAGTCGGACTGGGCCAACTATATGATACCCTTCACCACTTTGGTATATTCTACATGTATATCCATTCCATTTATCATATCCATTACTTAATATCATCATATCCATTTACTTAAAATCGGACAAAATTATATATGGGAGCTATATCTAAATCTGAATCAATCATCACGAAACTTAGCACACATTCTATTCTCTATACATAATTCAGTGCGCTCCACCAAAATTCGTGCATATATGGGCTTTAGTGCACAATTTAGCTTAAATCGGAGGAAAATATATATGGGAGCTATATCTAAATCTGAATCGATTTTCACACAACTTAGCACAAATAATTCTAGACTAAATTCAGTACATTGTGCAAAATTTGCTGGAAATCAAAAGATTTACAGGTACTTTCGTGCACCATTTACCTTAAATCGGAAGAAAATATATATGAGAGCTATATCTAAATCTGAACCGATTTTTGCGAAACTTTGGAGACATCCAGGCAGAATTCATTGCGCTGTGCCAAATTTCGTGTAAATCAGAAGAGTTTTAGGGACTTTGGTGCTCCATTTACATAAAATCGGACGAAAATATATATGGGAGCTATACATAAATCTGAACCGATTTTTCCCAATTTCTATAGGGTTCGTCCTTGGGCCAAATATGTGACCTATGCCAATTTTCATCCAATTCGGATCATAAATGCGACCAGTACTTTGTTTACCATTTAACATGAACAGACAGACAGACGGACGGACATGCATAAATCGATTTAGAAAGTGATTCTATGCATATTCTCAAAAGGAACCATTTGTCTATTTCGTTTCCTTTTGCCTATTACAAACATATGCACAAACACATAATACCCTGTACCACAGTGTGGTGAAGGGTATAAAAACCCACTCCTTTAAAAGACCTTTGAAAATGTATTTGAAAAAATGCCGCGCCTTTAGAAAGCTTTTGTTGTGAGGGTATTATATCCCAAGATTTTGAAATGCCGTGAGATATTTGCCCTAGACCCACTTATTAGACATGTGTGTGTGTCAGTACTTCTGTCAACTATAATATGTAAAAACGATGCAGGCACCAGTTATGTGTTTTTACGAAGGACGGATTCTGGCCAATGAAGACTTATTGTTTTCTTTATAATGCACCATTAATATTTAGAGGATGAAATGGACCAACAACTTAACTTTTGTCTGTTTTCTGAACGCTCTAGAGGCTATAATTATGACCCGAATACAACTAATGTTTTAATAAAGATCGGACAATATTTAGCGGTTCAAATGGACCGAGGTAAAATTAAAACGATATGGCGAGTATATTTTCTCCTGGAGGACATAAGTCCGAGAAATTGGTGGTATATCCAAGAGGAGTGGGTGACCTTTAAATTGCTACCAATTATATTGTTGTATACACTCGGATGTGGGAGTTATACTAAGATAAACACAGGTGTCTACGTATTTTGGTATAATTAATACTACCATTATCACACATACAAATTTTGGTGATGATCAGATGAACTCTAAAGTTTTCTAGTCGCTCTAGAGGGATCTGAACAACTATTTAGAATGGTTGCTTTAAAAATCGTCGGTCAATATTTAGAGGTTCAACTGAACCAAGACTTCTGTGTGTAAAATAATCATATTTGAATCGTATGGCGTGAATGTTACCTCCGAAATATATTAAAATATATGCCATGGACAGATATTTATAATGGTAGAATAGTTAGAAATAGAGAATAATTTATCCTATACTTTTAATCAGTTTCGTAGCTCAGCTTTCAATGAGTTGCAAAAGCTTCAACCGAAACCTATTAAAAGTATTTTTTTTTTGCACGTGGAGGTTCATAGTATTGCAAAACTGTTCACTCAGTTTTGCGGTGCAATGATGCGTATACTTACTCACTGACCAACGATTTATCAAAGTTATCATTAATCATACGCCACCCTCCTGAACAAATGACCTTTAAATTTGCTAAACTAATAAAAATTTCTAATGATTTTTTTCTCACTTAATGATTCCCATTGTAATCAGCCATGGCGTTTAATCTACCTTCAAACTAAATTCCTCGAGTCAAAAAATTTTTTTTTCGCATTGTCGAATATATTTTATTTTTTTTTTTTAAATTAATTGCACAGAAAAATACCTTAAATTTTCAACAACAACAAACAAATCTTAAAGGGAGAAAAAGAAGAACAGAACAACTTTTCAAATGACAACGACGAAAAATGCATATCTCTCCGTTCATAGTCAACTGATGTAGAAGTTTAGGAATTTAGCAATTAATTTTAATGGAACTCATTTTCGTAGTTTTTAATTTGAGAAAAATAGCTATTAATGTCACAACACCAAAGATTGTTGTTCGGTTGGTGTTTAATTTCGAACAATAGTGAATTTTATGCGTTGTAAACTTTTTAATTGAAAAATAAGTCCAAAGAAATTATAATATTTCTTGTCAAGAAAATGTTGGTAGCCTAACGTCGTTAACATTGCGAAAGGACTTTGTTGCCGAAAAAATAAAACTTGTTTGTAAACAGTAGAACGCACTCGTTTGCTTAATGACATACTTTAATAGAAAATGCAGACCCCCTTCTCACATGTTGTCTCTCTCACCCCAACCAGCCATATGTATAAACTCAGCAATTAATGTTGTTTTTGTTTCTGTTTTCTTTTTGTTAACTTTTTAAACCGACCAAATGTTTTAACGCCGTCTACTAACGTTTTTTGTTTCTGTTGCCTCCCCAAATCACACTCTCCCGCGCATTAACGACAACCATTTGTTCGGGATACTTTTGTTTTGGATTTTTTTCGGTTAATGTATGTCGTCGTAATGGTTTTACCACCGCCACCATTCACGCTGAGCCATTACTGTCACGGTAGTGTGAATATTTCTTTTAACTTGGGTTGAGCGCTAAAACCAACTAAGTAACACAAAGCCTCATATCACCACAGAAAACAACAGACAAATTTGTAAGGCAGATGGGAAGGATGGGATGTGTAGAATAAAAAGTACTTAACCTTCACTTTCACTTGTCATGGTGAAAGAGCGTAAAAAACAACGACGTCGGCAAACACAAATACTGAGTAAACACTTCGTCCATCATCGTCAAAAACAACAACAACGAAAAAAGTTTACAAGAATGTTTTTATTTTGAAATGTTAGGACGTAACGGCTATATTAGAATGTTAATAGGGTTACAAAAAGGAATTTTTATGGTAAATATATGAGAATGTGGGCATATGTTGTAGGTTTATTTGGGAAAATAAAACCTAATTCGGAATGAGTTAGACCGCTAATGTCAAGAATATTGGCATATGAAAATAAAGCGGTTTATTCACAAGTAAAAAGTGGTTGTGTTCGGACTGGTCGGACCACCGCCTCGTGGTAGAGGGTATGTTATTGAATTATGCGTAATGAAAAAATAATATTTCATGTGCTTTACACTCCAATATCCTCGAATGCCTAACTACAGACACTACAATGGAAAAATGCAGGTAAAACCGTAAAATACTGACTATGGGGCGTTACCATTATACGGGGTCTATGTTAAAACATGGATCTACGTTTATTATTATACCCTTCACCACGCTGTTGTACAGGGTATTATGTCTTTGTGCATGTGTTTGCAACAGGCAAAAGGGATCGAGATAGACTCATGGTTCCTTTTGAGAATATGCATAGAATCACTTCCTGAGTCGATTTATGCATGTCCGTCCATGTATTTTTGTTAACAAGGTACAGGTCGCATTTATGATCCGAATTGGATGAAAGTTGGCAGAGGTCACTTATTTGGCCCAAGGACGCACGCTATTGAAATTGGGAAAAATCGGTCCATATTTAGATATAGCTCCCGTATATATTTTCGTCCGATTTTATGTAAATGTTGCACCAATATCCCTATATATCATTCGATTTGTACGAAATTTGGCATAGCGAAATTTGGCGTAGCGTTCAGATTTAGATATTGCTCCCATATATCATTCGATTTGCACATTATTTTCATCTGATTTTATGTAAATGCTATAACAAATTTAGATATAGCTCTCATATATATGTCGTCCGTGGAAGTCGGTTCAATGAAACGAAATTTAGCATAGGTTCCAGAAAGGCATAAAGATCTTATATTCTTGTTCGTTCAATTTGATGTCAATGTTCTTTCGAAAAGGCGGAGTCTGTTAGAAGGCATATGTGAAATATACTCAATGTGGTGAAGGGTATTATATAGTCGGTCCAGTCCGACTTTACTACATTCCTTACTGGTTTTTTATATATGTATGTCAGCCTTCAGGAATTCTTTATACCACATAACAGCTAGATCGGTGGGAAAATGCGGCAAAGGCCGATACCGAAATATGGCAAAACGTAAGCCGATATCTATATTTTTGGTAGAATGATTTGACAGCTTATGAGATTACATGTGGTACACTGATTATTGGGACCCTCCAAAATTAGATTATGTTTTCAGATGGAGACTAACAGTTTTTTGGAACTCTTCACTCAAAATATTCGACATTTTAAAGGAAACATTGTATTATTACGAAGCCTTTATCAATAAAAAAATATATATTTTATATGAAGCAAATGAAGTATCCGTTTCCACGCAAAGTCTCTACATCATAATGGTGTAACCAAACCAAGCTCAATAATAAAACCTATTGGGCGACAATTTGAATACAAAAAACTTTTCATTTCCCATCTAAGTTTATGTTCGAGGTCATAAATAAGAAGTGAAAAAAGCGTTATGTTTGGCCGGGTCGAACTTTGGATACCCTCCACAATAGCTAAACTGACAGGTACTTAAAATGAAAATATAGGGAACATACCAAAAAGTGGGTCATAATTTACAACAAATATTTATTTTAGCAATTTTTGATGGAGATTTTCCTAAAAACCGCAAAAAGTGGATGTCCAAAATTCTGCAATTTAGAGGGAACAGTTACATGAGGTCATCATCAATGTACCCATGTTTTATTTCGGTGAGTTGGGTGGAAGCTGCTGGTTCAATATAAAAATTGTCATTGCTGAACAAAAATTGTATATGTACGACCTTGGAGGCTATAACTAAAGCAGGGACAATATTGATTACATCGTGTAGGAATTATCGAATATTTGTTGTTATTATATGAGATGCTATGCCTAATTGAGGACTGATATAGCTCAATTTGGAAACTAACAATTTGGAATCACAATACCTTCCTTTACGCTATTTAAAAATATCGAAAATCGGAAATAGAAATTATTATATGGGGGCTAGGCCTAAATACGAGTCGATATAGTTCATTATCGAACCTTACGTTCTAGTTTTGATATGATTACAACAGAGTTTTAGAATCAAACCCAAAACGCAAAACAAATCAGATAACTATTTTAATATAAAAAGGGCGAGGGAGATTTGTTACAATATAGAACTAGAAAAAACCAAATTATGGTTGAAAACGCGCTCCAGAACACCAAATTACCGAAAATTCTAATTTTTAGTAGAGAGCTTTGCTACCTAAGAAAAACTCAAATCACTAAATTACAGCCAATTTGGTGTAAAAATGGGATAAAAAAAACATTTGGGGTACTGGTATATGGTCCGTCTGTCCGTCCGTCCGTCCATGTATTCTTGTTAACAAAGTACAGGTCGCATTTATCATCCGATTTGGATGAAATTTGGTACAGGTCACTTAATTGGCCCAAGGACGAACCCTATTGAAATTGGAAAAAATCGGCCCACGTTTAGGCATAGCTCCCATATAAGGGTACCCCCAAATTTTCGGTATTTTGAGGTTCTTGAGTTCTTATTGGGTAGCAAATCTCCCTACTAAAAATTATAAATTAAGGTCCATTTTTTCGGATAGCCCCCATACAAGGGTACCCCCAATTTTCGGTATTTTCGGGTTCTTGGGCTCGTTTTATAACTGAATTCTCTGAAATTTTGTACATTGTGTTCTTATTTGGTACCAAATCACTCCACTAAAAATTATAAATATAGGTCCAGTTTTTCTGGTAGTCCCCAAATTTTTGGTATTTTGGGGGTTCCGATCGTATTAAGGGTACCCCCATTTTTTGGTATTTTGGGGTTCTTGAACCAAATTCTTTTAATACCCGAAATTCGGCAAAGCGTTATGAATTAGGTCTAGAATGATGTGTGTTAAGTTTCCTGAAAATCGGTTCAGATTTAGATATAGCTCCCATATATATTTTCGTCCGATTTTATGTAAATTGTCCACCAAAGTCCCTATATATCTTCCGATTGGCACAAAATTTGGCACAGCGTAATGAATTAGGCCTTGAATGGTGTGGGTTATGTTTCCTGAAAATCGGTTCAAATTTAAATATAGCTCCCATATATATTTTCTTATGATTTAATTAAACGGTGTACCAAAGTCCCTTAATATCATTCGGCTTGCACTAAATTTGGCACAGCGTAATGAATTAGGTCTAGAATGGTGTGTGTTAAGTTTCCTGAAATCGGTTCAAATTTAGATATAGCTTCTATATCTGACCAAATCAAAAATTTAGTAGCGGTTGCAGAATGAAATGTTTACGGATCCAATTTTATTTTACTGGTCCTTTAAACATGCGACGTCTGTTAGGATTCATCTGTTGAATATACCCAAAGTGGTGAGGGGTATCATATAGTCGGCCCCGTCCGACTTTACTACTTTCCTTACTGGTTTTATTATTATTTAATAAGGCGATGTTTGTATATCTTGGGCTGTTTGCTTATCCTTCACCTGCCACTAAAGAAGTCGCAATTTATCTTGGTGGCCCATTTTGTTCCGAAATTAAGCTTTAAACTAAGGTTTAAGTCTTCATAGCTTCCTTACCCATGTAAAATTTATATAGTATTGATCCATTTATTATTTATTGGCTAAATCCCATTCCCAACAAACAAATAGTCATTTTTTGTCATTTCATCCCCAGAATTATTAACGAAAAATTTCCAAAAACAATAGGGACCTTCTTTGGTCGTTGAATGAACACTTCCATTCAACTCCTACTATAAATATAGTTTATAATCTCTCGCAGCTCATTCCCCGTAACTGTTAATAAGGCAAATAAGGCTGTCTGCTATGTCAAAATATGGCTCCATGAAAATATGGTTTTCTCTCTCCAAGAAACCCGAATTCTCAGAGAACCGCTACATTGTATCTCATTATCAGCATAGATTTTCCAAAGACCTCTTAGGCATCAAGAGTATGATTTATCACTTTCGAAATGTCTTAATTGGGTTTCATTAAATGAAACTAGCCGCAATTTATATGCATGTTTCTTTAATTGATTACTTTATGGCCTTTCCATTAAAATCCATCCAATAAACTCAAACACCACCAAAATAAAAATAACAAAAATAAATCTACGTTTAATTTTTATTTTTCTGCATAAATCTTAATTGGATGTAATATATATAATATACGCATATAATATCCTTCGCTATAACTTTCATCATTTATTAAAACATAATTTATGTCTGTTGCTAACGTCCATCAAGCATGTCGTGTCATGTACAGTTTTATTATAACGCCATTTCAGTCACTCAGTGTTTTTTTTTTATTATTTATTAATAATTAATGGCACAATTTTATAGTTGGTCTTGAAAAAGTCTCGTTCTACATGTAATTACATACAAGTATGCGTATAAAAATATTTATTATTTATGTATGTATGTATACATATACAATATATATTGTGGGAGACCACGTACATACATATGCATACATTTCATTAAAACCAAACAAAAATGTATTGCTACTTATATTAATGACATATTTTTTTCACTGAAACTATAGCTGTTCGATTTATGATGCAAAACATTAGGAGCTACAGTTGTTGGTTTTTTTATTTAATATATAGCTTTTAATTTTTGTTGATTTCCTGTTTTAATTATTATGTAAAGAAATTAAAAAATATATATTCATTTTTTATGAACAATATGTATATATATATATATATCCGCTTGAGTTATATATCCAACCACAAACAAGGAATTTGTCGATACATCCTGTTGTATATATCGAATAAATATATGACATTCACCAACCTCATTATATTACGAATACATTCTGAGCATTGTTTCGGCAAGGATGTTTAAATATCCTTTCTTCCATGCTATTGGCTTAATTGTAAATTAATTTAATTAAATACGTTCATATCAGTATCTATTTGCTGGCAGATGTGTATTTAAACCTTCTTCTTTTGCTCGATTTTGACATTGTTTCGTTATATCAGTTCATTAAGTTATGTAAATTAAATATGTGTCTTCTGGAAGAAGTATTAAAGTCCATGGTATTTAATATATAGAATATAATATATAATAAACCTCAAGAGTTTCTAGTGAATGGGAACAAATGATAAACGGCATATTTCTCGGAAACCTTGACGCCATATTAATTGTAAAATTTTATACAAATATCAATTTTACATTACACGCATTTTATCTTGGATACTTATTGGGTTGTAATGGGATTTTTATTTCTCTAAGACCGTAAACAATGATATAGACCCCACATAAAAATCCGTACATTTGTATACCCTTCACCACACTGTGGTACAGGGTATTATGTCTATGTGCATATGTTTGTAACATGCAAAAGGAAACAAGATAGACACATTGTTCCTTTTGATAATTTCCGTCCGTTGATGTTAAATTGCAGACAAAGTACATAGCGTACTGAATTAAGTCAAGAATGATGTGTGCTAAGTTTCGTGAAAATCGGTTCAGATTTATATATAGCTCCCATATATATTTTCGTTCGATAAAAGATTTGCACGAATTTTGACATCGCGTACTGAAATAAGTAAAGAATGATCTGTGCTGAGTTTCATGAAAATCGGTTGAAATTTAGATATAGCTCCCATATATATTATCGTCCGATTTTATGTTTTATTTTAATTTACACGAATTTTGGCATAGCGTACTGAATTAAGTCAAGAATGATGTGTGCTAAGTTTCGTGAAAATCGGTTCAGATTATATATATCTCCCATATATATTTTCGTCCGATTTAAAGTAAATGGTGCACCAATGTCCCTACATATCTTTCGATTTGCACGAATTTTGACATCGCGTACTGAAATAAGTCAAGAATGATGTGTGCTAACTTTCATGAAAATCGGTTGAAATTTACATATAGCTCCCATATATATAACCGTTCGATTTTATGTTAACGTAGCACCAAAGCCCCCGTATATTTTTCGATTTACACGAATTTTGGCATAGCGCACTGAATTATGTCTGGAATGATGTGTGCTAAGTTTCGCGAAAATCGGTTCAGATTTAGATATAGCTACCATATATATTTTCGCCCGATTTAACGTAAATGGTGTACCAAAATCCCAATATATTTCGATTTGCATGAAATTTGGCATAGTGTACTGAATATGTGTAAAGATTCCTGAAAATCGGATTTAGATATAGCTCCCGTAAATGTTTTCGCCCGATTTAATGTAAATGGTGCACCAAAGCCCCTAGTTATCTTTCTATTTTTATGAAGCTCCTATATATTTTTTCGGATTTTTGGTAAATGGTGCACCAAACTCCTAATGTTTGTCCGATTGATAAGAAATTTTGCACAGAGTATCAAATTGAGACTAAATTGCTGCAGAAGCCGACATAGCTTCCAACAGAACAGCGTGTATTAAGTTCGCTTTAAATCGATTTATATAAATTTGTTCCATTGTATTCAAACGACTTTAAATCTGCCCGAATGAAATGAAATTTGGCATAGGTTACAGAAACGCATGTGTATGTATTGATGTTAGTAGATTCACTTATAGATAAAGGTCGCATATTTCAGTTCGTTCCATTTCATGTCAATGTTCATTGGAAAATGTAACGTCTGTTAGAATACATATGTAGAATATACCAAAGTGGTGAAGGGTATCATATAGTCGGCCCAGTCTGACTTGACTACTTTCCTTACTAGTTTTTTATTGGAGTGAGTGGCCCAAAGTGTTGTGAATCTAATTCCCTTGCTATTTTATTCAAATGTATGACTTCAAAAATTTACGTTTTGTCTCAGAAACCTGTAATTGGGCCAGGAGAATAAAAAATTCTTTTCAGGAAATTTTCCCTGTATGCCAATGTTTTAATAGCCCATCTAACACAGGTCCAGCTTAATGTTCGATATGTTGAAGTTCCTAAACGAGTGTCCATCATGAGTGTTTGTAATTTTATTTAGAGTATGAACAACCTATTAGCAATGACAGACAGCACATATAAAGGTTCCAATCTTTAAAAAAAAATTTTGAGTTCACAACGTCATGAATGTCAGGACGACCTAACGTTTTTACTTGTTATTCAACATAATTCTCTTTAAGGGTACGATTTAGAGTTTGCTTAATTCGAAGAAAATGTATGTCCAGAGAGTATATTCAATTTCACTGTAATATTCATCAACCGTTATAATCATATCACCTCCCCTAACCTTCAACAACGAATGGGAAAATTTTTCAAATTCAATTGGTGACTTTTACGTTTTCGCACATAAACTCTTCTGACCTAATTTGGTGCCTACAAAGTGCATCATTGGGCAAATGGAATAACCTAATAATAAATATACATTGAAACGCACGCCGGAGTTGAGTACATAAAGCAATCATAAATTTTATATGAGAAGTTCGTGCTTTTTTATACATTTCATTATCTGCAAAATAAATGGTGGCACATGCGACACAATATTATTTTTTTTTTACTACATATACCTACATGCATGTAATTTTTTTGGATCTCATGTCATATTACCAATATACACAGATCCCAACAATCCCACAATGAAAAATACGCGGGCGGTTGCACCATATGTGTGTGTTTGTGTGCTTTTCTGCAATGTGGAAATCCTGAATATCTCGAAATATATCAATTGACGTGCTGACACAATGACTGTGTTATATAGGCAGGCAGCCGGCTGACATTAAAAATGGAACGATATCCTCAATTGACATTTAATTACAAACATATATCAAAGTATTCGAGTGTAAATGAGAACGAGAGTGAGGGAATAAAAGCAACAAAGAAATTGCAAAAGTAAATATAATGAATAATTGATAGATTTTTTCCCTTTTATTCCCATCTCTTTGCTACAAGCCAGGAAAGACATAACATTCCATGGCAATGGGAAATTTATATTTATGTATGTTGTGTAAATGAAGTAGAATGAGTTGTAGGAAAATAAAGAGAATGTGAAGGAGACAGAAAGTTTACATTACATCTATTCATTGTATAGAATATCCTATATTTATTTTATAACTTGTATCCTTTAGGAAAAAAAACATTAGATATTTGTATGTTGTTTTATATCTATGAATAGAGATGTTATTGAATCCTTGTCTAATGCGTCTGTTTTCGTGGTAAATATCGTAAATCTGGAGATTGACATATCCAGAGGATTCATCCATTTAAAACAAATATATTTTTCAAGGACTAGGAAGAAACATGCATTTAAAAATATATATATTATAAAGGGATGGATTTTTTAAACTATATTTTTTCAAGGACTACCTAAGACGTGGATTTTAATAATAGATTTTTTAGGATTCTCCAAGGCGTGGATTTTTAATAATCGATTTTTTAAAGATTCTCCAAGGCGTGGATATTTAATAATAGATTTTTTAAGGATTCTCCAAGGTGTGGATTTTTAATAATCGATTTTTTAAGGATTCTCCAAGGCGTGGATTTCTAATAACCGATTTTTTAAGGATTCTCCAAGGCGTGGATTTTTAATAATCGATTTTTTAAGGATTCTCCAAGGCGTGGATTTTTAATAATCGATTTTTTAAGGATTCTCCAAGGCGTGGATTTTTAATAATCGATTTTTTAAGGATTCTCCAAGGCGTGGATTTTTAATAATCGATTTTTTAAGGATTCTCCAAGGCGTGGATTTTTAATAATCGATTTTTTAAGGATTCTCCAAGGCGTGGATTTTTAATAATCGATTTTTTAAGGATTCTCCAAGGCGTGGATTTTTAATAATCGATTTTTTAAGGATTCTCCAAGGCTTGGATTTTTAATAATAGATTTTTAAGGATTCTCCAAGGCGTGGATTTTTAATAATAGATTTTTAAGAATTCTCCAAGGTGTCTGTTTTTAATAATCGATTTTTTAAGGATTCTCCAAGGCGTCTGTTTTTAATAATCGATTTTTTAAGGTTTCTCCAAGGTGTTGATTTTTAATAATCGATTTTTTAAGGATTCTCCAAGGCGGGGATTTTTAATAAACGATTTTTTAAAGATTCTCCAAGGCGTGGATTTTAAATAATCGATTTTTTAAGGATTCTCCAAGGCGTGGATTTTTAATAATCGATTTTTTAAGGATTCTCCAAGGCGTGGATTTTTAATAATCGATTTTTTAAGGATTCTCCAAGGCGTGGATTTTTAATAATCGATTTTTTAAGGATTCTCCAAGGCGTTGATTTTTAATAAACGATTTTTTAAGGATTCTCCAAGGCGTTGATTTTTAATAAACGATTTTTTAAGGATTCTCCAAGGCGTGGATTTTTAATAAACGATTTTTCAAAGATTCTCCAAGGCGTGGATTTTAAATAATCGATTTTTTAATGATTCTCCTAGGCGTGAATTTTTAATAATCGATTTTTTAAGAATTCTCCAAGGTTTGGATTTTTAATAATAAATTTTTTAAAGATTCTCCAAGGCGTGGATTTTTATCAATCGATTTTTTAAGGATTCTCCAAGGCGTGGATTTTTAATAATAGATTTTTAAAGGATTCTCCTAGGCGTGAATTTTTAATAATCGATTTTTTAAGAATTCTCCAAGGTTTGGATTTTTAATAATAAATTTTTTAAAGATTCTCCAAGGCGTGGATTTTTATCAATCGATTTTTTAAGGATTCTCCAAGGCGTGGATTTTTAATAATAGATTTTTAAAGGATTCTCCAAGGCGTGGATTTTTAATAATCGATTTTTTAAGGATTCTCCAAGGCGTGGATTTTTAATAATCGATTTTTTAAGGATTCTCCAAGGCGTTGATTTTTAATAAACGATTTTTTAAGGATTCTCCAAGGCGTGGATTTTTAATAAACGATTTTTTAAAGATTCTCCAAGGCGTGGATTTTTATCAATCGATTTTTTAAGGATTCTCCAAGGCGTGGATTTTTAATAATAGATTTTTAAAGGATTCTCCGAGTCGTTGATTTTTAATAATAGATTTTTTAAGGATTCTCAAAAGGCGTGGATTTTTAACAGGGTTCTCAAAAGGACTTTTAAAAATATTTTTCAAGGGTCAATACAGACAGTGTTCTCAAAAGGCGTGGATTTTTAATAATAGATTTTTTAAGGATTCTCAAAAGGCGTGGATTTTTAATAATAGATTTTTTAAGGATTCTCACCTTTATATGCTGTCTATGTCATGTGGTCGAATATTAAAAATTTGCTACCAAAATGTATATAATCGTCTGCAAACTCGGAATAGCTAATGATATCCATTTTTTGAAATGAGGAGTAGTGTAGAGGTTCATATAGGAATCTAGAAGCCAGTAGAGGTCCACAGAGGGTCATAGAGAGGTCCGTTTAGGTATTAATAAGGTTTGTAGAGGTTCTCAAAGGTATTGAGGAGGTTTATTTAGGTCCGTAGATGTAATGTTGATCGCTTTTAAAGCCTCGGTTCATAGAGGGATTTTTTCTAAACAAAACAACTTAAAAGAAACTTTGCTTCAAGTCATCAGTTTTTTTTTATATTTCTATATAAAAAATAACTGCGATTTGGTTTTTATAAAAAATTACTTCGGTTCAGTATTTTTCTATAGAGCAGGATTTGTATAAAGGTCTGTTTAGTTTATAGTAGTTCACCTTAGAGATCCCTAAAGTTATTGGGGATCTCTGTATAGATCCGTATAGGTACTGGGAATTTATCTCTGTGGAGATCTGTGTGCGTATTAAGAATCTCTACAGAGTTCTAGAGATGTCAACTTAGAAACGAATGAGGCATCTATAGATATTGAGGAGCTTTATAAGGGTCCGTAGATACAATGTGAATTTCTACAGAAGTCTGTATAGATAATATAGATCTCTATGTAACGGACCATGAGAACGTCTAAAACGGGGCGAGGACATATAAAAAGAATGTTGTGGTAAAAATGTCATATTATGCAATTATCCGGAATGTCACATTACAAGTCTTTTTGTGTACTCTCGGTCTTTTAGGTATTCAGGGTATATCAAGTCAATGTATTATATGATTTCGTGAACATATATGATGAGGAATAATTCGAATCTAAAGTGAGTCGATCTAAATCCTTAAAGGTATATGCCTAATTGACGCTTTGCACATAGCCAACTATCGAAATTAACATTTCTAAAGCCCCGTTTTACAAATAGCATTCTTAAAACTAGTGGTCATCCACTAGCCATCAATAATATAACCTTTTTTGGGGAGAATATCGCTCACAACAAATGATGTTAATTAGAATCTGTTTCATCTTTTCGAAAATACAATTTTCCCTGACGTTAGCCCTTGTTGAACACTTCAAAAGTTACGAACGTAGTATTTTTGTTTTTCCAAAATTGTGATTTGTTTTTTCAAATACAATTTTTATTATTTGTTTTTGCAAAATAGTCAGGCTTAATCCCAGTTTGTTGTTTTTATAAAAAATGTGCATTCGTCACAAAGTGACGACACATAGCAGTGGGAAATGTGTTGTAGTTGTCTGTAAATGCCTTGTTGACCACGAAGTCAGGCGCCAACGAAACGAACTTCTCATTGGGGTCGCATCGCTGGTAACGTAAGAACTTCGAATTGTCACAAGAGTCATTTGGGTTTGAAAGGTTTTTTGTAAAGAAGCTATTAATAGCTTCTGGGGAGAATATCCCAACAAAAAACTAAGGGAACTGATGAGGATCAGTGGCGAGATCCGAAACTATAGTCTTCCCTGCCTTACCCCTCGGCGGAAAATGCCATACATTCCCCACTAATAAATAGTTGTTTTTTATAAAAACAACAAACTGGGATTAAGCCTGACTATTTTGCAAAAACAAAATACAAATGGTATCCCAAATAACCCGCCATACACTACTTTTTATTATTTATAAAGTGACATTCAACAATCCAAAAAATGTTACGGAGCTTCATTGTTCACATAAAAACATTGTTCGAATATTAATGTTCTTAGAAATCCGTCTCACCACATTTCAATCTGAAAAAATAACAAAAACTCTCCCCTCAATTTACTTAATAAATGTAACCTACACAAAATTTACCCTCTTCCAATGAAAGTAATTCAGTTAGTCAATCGATTTAACGCTTAAGCTAAAGAAAACATAGCGCCCACACACACATACAAAAAAACCTGTCTGCTGCACTTGAATAAGGAAAGTTCAACAGGCAATTCAACGACTCACTCACCCACTCACTATGATTCTTCATCGTCGCATAGATATCAACTGTCAATTGGATGATGCTTGTGCGAATATTTGGTTTAATAATTCACTAAACACCATTACCATTGTAACCATGCAAACGAACTTTGTGAGTATACGTACGTATATTTACCAGTATGTGTGTGTGACTCGGTGGATTCCTACATTTCTTGATAGCAGTCCCTTATGCCTACCCACTATGTCATGCCATGAATTCGCGTGTAGGTGAAGAGTTTTGGTCGGCATAACCTTCACCTGTACACTAGAACCTCTTAAAAGATTCTATTCTGAAACCACCACCACCACCACCGTCGTCGTTGACTGTGTTACGCAGTCTGTCATCATGTTTTGTAAAACGTTGTATGCTTGTATTTGTGTCAACGACTTTGTAAACAGAGTGTGTGTTTGTTTGTTTGCCGATTTGTTGCAACAACAACAACGTTCACCTTTGCAACACTGATGCACAGAATCCGTTTGCGTGTACCACCGTAGTAGTAACCCGGCCAAGCATGAACCTCTGAGCTGAGTTAAGATCTTCTAAAGCTGCTAGCATCATGTATGCCTGCTGCCTGCCTGCATATGTATGTATGCGTGCATCATGTATATAAGAACGTTTATTTACTTTGTGACTGTGTCAGTAAGTTAGTGGATTTATGCAGCACGGCTGACTCAATGTGTATCGATGAGATGAGGTTGGAGGGGTGTGTAGTTCACGTGATGATGTGGTATAAAGCATAGCTATTTTAAGCCACCATCTCACAATCTTGTAGCCAGAAGGCAGCATTAAAAGTTAAACGAATGTTCCGAAATAGCATTGGTGAACAAGTTTCGTTTGACTTTATGAGTGGTGTATAATGGGGAGGAGTGAAATTTCAAGAAAATAACAATATTACATATATATTAATATTTCAGTTTTAAAATTATTATATTAATAAATTATGAAATTAGAACTAAAATTTTTGAAAAATAAAAATTGATTTTTAGTTTTGAATTTCTCCTCCAACCCAATGTGCACATATATATGCTCATGTAAACATTCAGATTCCGCATGCATTTACGTGTACATTGTTCTAAGACCTCCATGTAATGCTGTTGATTGTTATCCTATTTTAAGAATGGGGTTTTAGTTCTCTCTGTGTGTGTATGTGTGCTAAGCAGTGGCAGTACTTAGTCTAATGTTTCATAGAAAAAAAAAATAGTTGACAAGTGAAATTCTAAAAACTACTAAACACGCAGAGCTTTGCTATCTTGGTGTCATTTGACAATGTTCGTATATAATATTTATTATTATTGTTATGAGATCTTAAAATGTTAATAGATAACACTATGTGGCCATGGAATATGAAAGGGATCAAAATATACAAAATAAAACATGAGTTAACATGAGTTGGACATTAAAAATTCTAGAATTGAATCGAGAATCGGGAATTTTTTGAAGGAAGATTTAACACATAATGAAAATGAACCGTTGAAAAACAAGAGTACAAAATAACAAATTACATACGTGCTATACCATATATATATATATATATATAAGGGTATAGTATAACATATTTCTTGACTAATATTGGTTTAACAAATTATTCTCCAGCTTGATTTATAGAAGTTTCCATGGACCCAAACTGATCATGGAGGCACATTTTCTACGCCGATTGAGACACTTTCAATACATGGCTCTTGAACGCTCCAAGAGCGAGTTTTCTTTATATGCAGGAATAAAACAAGTAAAAAATGTAAGACGATGTTCCCAACAGATATGTACCCTCAGCCCCATGGTTTACGGAGGTCTGAGAAATTCCGCACAGGTTTTAATATTCGCTTTATATAAGGTATATGTATTTATCATAGAGATTTCGGATTTAATGTTGATCAAATTGGTTTTTCAATTCGAAACAAATACAATTTACAAGTATAAACAATTTTTCTAACCATTTGTGGTGGAGGTACCAGAAGAAGAGGACTGACGGGTCCAACTTTCGGACTTGACCTAGTCTTGGTAAAGATTAAGGGTTGTGCAAAGTTTGGTTCAAATCGGACGTTCCCTGGATTGAAAGATTGGATGAAATCAATTACTCCCTTTGAGAGTTATCGTGCATAGCATCTGGCCAGACAATCAGACGGATGGACGGAAGGACATTTGTAAATCGACTCCAAATTCTCTGAAACAGATTTGGTGCAAAAAACATGGGTTCTAAAAGCAATATTTCGATGAGACACATTTTGCCGTGTCAACCCTCATTAGAATAGGGTATAAAGAAGTCATTGGATGCCAAGTCAATGATTTTCGGCGGATGACCCTTCGTTTCAATATTTTTGGCACCATTGTCATGGTTTCCAATGAATCCCCTCTTGTTCGTTTTTAAATTTATCCAAAGAAATTGTGGTGTGTCACACAGAGTTGTTTCTACAGCAGAACAGACCACCAATCTATTCGATGTGATTCTGCTATGAACAACATTCAAAGGAGTTAACACGCATAGATACGTACTTTAAAACATATCGTTAGTATTAGTATACTCTTAGTCTCGTGTTGAATTGGAACTTTGCTACGACAAAAATGTGACTCGTCGAAATATTGGTCTAGGATCCCAAGTTTTTTGGACCAAATCGGTTTCAGATAATTTGTAGTTGATTGTCAAAGGTTCCCATGTCCGCCTGAACGGTGCTCACGATAGCTCTCGGTGGGATTAACCAATTTCATCCAAACTTTGCACATCGGTTCACTCCATCTGGTAGCTTAATTTGTTTGGTATTGAAAATGTGATATATCGGTCCATTTTTTTGTATAGATATCCCCAAATATACCCCCAAACATTCGCTATTTTGGAAATTTTTGGTACGTTTTACAACTGAATTGGCTATTATTTTATAATTTGAGATTTCATTATGAGGGACATCTCTCTACCGAAAATTATCAATATTGGTCCACCTTTTTGATGGCGATTTAAAATAATTTTCGGTATTTTGGTGAGTTTGGACACTTTTTTGAAACAATTTGGCTATTATTATTACGAAGGCGATAGATAACGGTAATTTCATTATTAAAGAAGTTCGGGAAAGTTTTTAATCAAATTGGATATAATTATGAGTGATAAAGGTTGGTATATTTTTTTAAGATGGTTGCCATATATCGGCACATCATATAACATACATGTAAAATTTCGGTCTAGAACGATTAGAAACACAGACAAAAATATCATATCATTCCCTAAATACTATCATATCTTTGCCAAAAACTTCATGTGTGGTCTTTAGGCAGATCTGGACTTTGATTACAAATTATTATGGACAGACAGCTCAACATGACCAAATCGATTTAGCTCGTCGAGACTGGTATACTAAAAGGTGGTTCTTGGATCAATATGGTAGGTGTAATATGTCTTGTCGTTACAACCTCTTGAGGCTACACAAACGTATAATTCTAGGTCGAATCAAAAAATATTTTAAATTATTTCATCAATAATTATACTTTCCCATCCTACGTTGTCACCTTCAGCGTTTCTGTTTTCAATCCTCGTAACATTACTGAAACGCGCTTTTGGGTATATTTACCGCTCCTGTTTCGACATTTTTTTATACATCAATCTTGGCAAACTCTTTATTTTTATTGCTGTAGTCACGTAGTAGCATGATAACGGCTTTGTTGTTGGCCAAAAATTCACGTATAAGCATCAAAGTGTGAGCTTCATGGTGTAGAATAGTGCGCTTCTGACGTATTTCTTCGTGCAAACGGCGCATAGCTTCAAGGTAGTATTCTTCATTGACCGCTCAACCTTGTGACAAAAATTCATGATGCAATTAATTATGTTGAGGCAATCTGGGTGTTCAACATCTTTTGTTGTCCATTCATAATTGTATTTGTCTAAAAATTTATCGAATTTACAATAAGCTACGCTGGCGGGTTTTTCATGCCTAAAACATCCATAAATAAAACTTCCACGAAAATCTAACTTTCTGTGGTGCTACATTCATTCTACATTAAGGGGACCCCCTTAATGTATCCAAAATCATATTTTTTCAAAGGTCCACCATTTTGTTAATTTTATAGTGAAGTCAATAATCCTTGTCTTTCTAACACCGTTGGAATTTTCGGATTCCGATGTTCCAGTGAGGAGTTATCATGCCCGCCATCAAAAATAAGGTATTTTCTTCAATTGCAATAAACAACAACAAAACAATAACAAATTTTTTTTTGTAAATTATTTTTCTTCTCTTTTAAATCTTCAATTATATATGTGCAAAGTTACAAACCTTAACAAGCATTGGTATTGATTTGCCAGCTTACTTGTCCAGATTTTCTTCGCCATGGTTTGTGTTGTGATGTTCGGCTTACAATTGTGGATCGACTCGAAAAAAATCTCAAAAAATTAAGTTTACGGTAAACTTCTTCCCAATATTATTATCTGATCATCACCGAAAATTGTGGATATTGTCCTTGACCATAACTGGAACCTCATGGAACAGTTCAAAGTGATCAGCGCTATGTTTCCGCCCTCTAGTGTGGTAATGGGTTACTAATAAAATTTATTCATATATTACATATTTAAGTGTAACTCACATATCCGAGTACATACGACAATATAAGTGGTATCAATTTAAAAGTCAAAAACTACTCTTGGATATACTATCAACTTCTCGGGTCTATGTCCTTCAGGGGTAAATATATACGCCATAGAATGCAAATGTTGTAATTTTTCAAACAAAAGTTTGAGTCCATTTGACCCGCTAAATATTGATCAATCTTTATCATTCTTTGGCCCGAATCCCTTCTCAATGTAAAAATTTGTGGCGATGTTTGGGCCATAATTGCAACCTATTTGATAGTGATTCGACGCTTATCCAAAATCATGTTTTTCACCACCTCAATGTTTTAATTGACTCTTGAAATGCTCGAGCGACCAGGACGAGCATCGTCCTTAAACCGGTTATACCACAATTGAAGTTGTGTTCTGCTTATTGTAGACTTGCCAAACGCCACAATCGACATTTTAAATGTCTTTTGGTCCATTTTTTCGAGTAGTAACAAATCTGAGAAATCGCCAAAAAGCGACTCTCTACAACATCAGACCTAACTAATTTATATACCCCATTTTTACCTTTGTCACTACTTGAGTTTCACATTTTAACCATGCTGAGCATTTCTCAAACCTAAAAACAGTTTTCCCATTCCGGTTGTACTTCTACAACTACTTACAGTGTCATTATTTACACCAAATGTTAAAATTACTATTTACGCACATTGCATGCACATTTAACTTGGTCTCTTTGACTTTTGTAGTTGTTACACAAAAAACAAAAACTATTTTTTGTTTATATTTATCTTTGACTGTTTAAAGTGTTTGTTTGTTAAAATTGTACAAAAGGGTTTTCTGCTATCTCTATCTTTCACACGAGTACATTACATTGAAGTTAATAGCACACAAAAAACGAAATAGACAAAGGAATATAAAATTGCCATTTCTGTAGAAGAGAAGTCCACCACCACTCAGCTGAAAGTCAAAGGAATTTTTTTCTATATGTTTAGAAAATGGGAAAATTGTGTATTTTTCAAAAAGTTTCTCGTTTTTTTTGCAACTTTTAAATCTTTTATGAATACCATATAGGCGCTTGTTTTAAATGAAGTTAATTTTATAAACGAACAAAGAAGGGGGGGTGGGAGAGAATATCTAGAAGATATGTGTCGAGAATGCTGGGCTTAGTTAAACTTTTTAATACGAAAATAAATATTAGGATTCTAATGTGTGGGACATTAAAATGCAAAAAGTTCTTATTTTAAAGTACACAGACACGTGTGTGTGTAGTAACATTGCTTGAGTATGTGTTCCAGTAAACTCCAGTAGAAGGGAAACATCAGTGAATTTCTTACTTTCAATGTGCATTTTATATTTCCATCATGTAACATTTAACTGTAATTGCCTCTAAAGCCTGGTCATTTAGGGCAGAAACCACTAACAGTAATCCCAGTACAGCCCAGTGCAATAAAAAGGCTAAACATAAGAAGAAAAACAAAAGAATCTGGAAAAAACTCCACACTCATACCAAGCCACACCACCTCTTCGGCACATGTGAATTTCATCCAACTTTGCCGCTTTAGAACACAGTCCATCCATCTAGGCGTTACCCAAAGATGTCGACAGCACCACTGAAGATTCTGATGTTTAGGATAATAATGATGATGGTGTTTTTTTTTATTCTCAGGCCATTTCACCTTATGCCACCACTCTCCACCGCTCTCTCTTAGGGATTCTGGGTGTATATGTGTGTGAAATATCCCATCCACAGAAGAATGCCTTTAAGGCAATTTTTTGTTTTCTTGAAATTACGATTTTTTTTTTGGAATGTATGCCTTTTGTTTTTTGTTGCTGTTGCTGCTGCCGTGGTGATTTAGAATTGTTGGTCGCATTTCGTTCCAGGCCATATGACGACGCAACAAACAACCACATACTTTTCATCGTTCACTTTTGTTTTTCGTGTTTTATTTTTTTTCGGACACATTTCAAAAAGGCGTTCAAACGAGTAAAAAAAGGATGTAAACCTTTGCACTTTGCAGTAATGAATGTTGAAAAGCCCTAGAAGGAATGAAAAGTCATTGTGACATTACTAACAGTTACTAAAGAGACAGCTAAATGTTCAGATATGCTATTTCGGAATACAGTGGAGTGTATGGAGTAGATGTCAGTCAATGGGAGATGAAAATTTAAGAGAGATAGTTTTGAAGATTAGTCCTTAGGGTAGGGTTGAAATGTTGATGGTAACATAAAGTGGTGGCAAATGTTCTTGGTATTAAAATGTGTGATATTGTGATCAAATATAAAATATATAAAACGAAGTCATAATGCAACTATATCATCCGAAAAATACTCGTTTGGGGCGCCACAACTTTTTAACAACAATACAGTTATGGATTAAATTTCGTATAGTATATTTTTCACTTCCAAAATATAATTTTTGTAGATTTGTAGGTAAAATTGTTGTTCCAATGATCCATAATGCTTAAAAAATCTGTTCGTGTATTTTAAGCGGGCAACATTTTGTTTTATTTATATTAACCAGTTAATGTAACCTATGTGAAAAAGAATCTCTTCTACATTCTATACATTCTAGATACTATCGATAGTAAACATATTTTCGCTAACATCTAACACCTAAAGTCTCTCGGAAGTGATTTTCATAGGCGAGTTAGAATTTTATGTCGACCATACCGAACATTATGAGAGATGTAGTCCCGGATTAAAATGTACAGAACAAGTTTTAGAAAAACAAATTAAAAAAAAAAAACAAATTAAAAAAAAACAAATTTTAAAACTAGTACGAAAAGTTATATAAAATCGGGTAAAATGTGTCAGTTCGGACTTTTGTGATGAAGTACTCGATATAATGGATTTATATATCCGACAGTTGCCCTATATCTTATTTAACAGATGAAATAGGATTCTCCCATAGTTTGAAAAGAAATTTCTAATTTACAAGATGTGGATCGATGGGTTCCATCTTCGAACTTGATCTATGTTTGGTAAGTTTTTAAATCGGGCAATCAATTCGATTGATATTGGATTTACACATTTTCAAAATTTTGAAACTTTGTGGGGAGTAAAGTCTGGTAAAAAATATGAAGATTTGCAACATTTAAATTAAATTTCATATTCCGTTTGCTTCAAAATATTGACCTTTATAGGGAAGGTATTAAAAAGATTTGGTACAAAAAGGACAGTCCGATTGCATGATATTATAAAAAAATTCTGTTTAATTCTGACCCTATCGTGGGAGAAGGAGTATACCGATATTTCCCATATTCAAACTTAGCTTTGGTTGCAGCAGCCAGACAGGCGGGCGGACATTTGTAAATCGACTACAAATTGTCTGAAACCAATACTTGGCTGAGGATAGAAATAGACTAAGATAATTTCGGTGGGAATTTATTTCCTTTCCTCTATATGGAAAGCCACTAGGCCATTGATATATCATCAAGGACGTTAAATCCTAATTTCTGAAACGTTTTTGCCTTTATATAGGCTGATATCTTTGATTACCTTGTGGCAGCCAAGGTACGCACCCGTCTTAATGTTGCAGCAAAGGTGCGATCTAATACAACACGGAAACTCCGCTTAACTTACCCCTCTGCTAGAAGAAAGCACTTCTTGTCCCGATAATAGTATAGAAGCACAATGACAAAGAATTGGCCACTCCCTACAAACTGCAGCAAAAGGAACAAATGGGTACCAAAAACCACCACCAAGAAACCCATGGTACGATCAGGAGTGTCGTAATGCTACTGATGTGAAAAACGCAGCGTATAGGGCAACCCTGCAGACAGTAGCAACTCGTAACGTGATTGAGAAATATCGGGAGAAAAGGAGAGAGGAGAAACGTATTTTCAGAAAAATTAAGAAAGAACAAGAGAAACGTGAGCGCGAGATGTACAGGAGTCAGAATGAAGTCCGGACATTTTACCAATGAGTAAAACACCAAACCGAAGGCTTTGGTGCAGACACATCCTCATGTAGAGATGAAGAAGGAAACCTGGTGACAGATTCAGACAGCGTGTTGAGGACCTGGAAGGAGCATTTCGAAAAGCTTCTAGTATCAAATAGTGACGATGAAGAAGATATCCCAGAACCAATAAGAGATGATGGTATAGAGTGTATACCACCTAGCCAAGATGAGGTCATAAAGGCAATTAATCGGCTCAAGAACAACAAAGCAGCAGGAGTAGATGGGTTACCAGCCGAACGATTCAAGACTGGTGTCCAGATGCTGGTCAGGAGCATGCACCAGCTGATTAGCAGAATTTGGCTAGATGAATGCATGCCCAATAAGTGGAACCTCAGCATCCTGTGTCCCGTGCACAAAAAAGGAGACAAGACGATATGTGCCAACCAGGGTTTAAAATGCTAACGCCAAAATAGCAAAAACACAGAAAATTGCCGCACTGCTAACTAAATTCATCCTCAAAATATGCAGCACAGCCAAGCACAACTGCAACAAATAGCAATACATTACGAATAATTTTAGCAAGCAAAACTAAAGCTTCTTGATTTTGTCAGCAGCTACAAAATAGCAATGAACAACTACAACATAATTGTCAACGCGACTAACAACCAAAGCTTTCAATGAAGACTAAGCACCTTGACTGTGGCTGCTTAGTTTTTAGCAAACAAAACCCGAGCATTTTTCGAGTTCAGTGTTGTCCATTGAAATTTTATTAATTATATGAGAGAATTAAAAATCGAGATTATGATAATTTCATTTTTTCGAACAAATACAATTAGTAATACTTGCTAAAGAGTTTAATTTAATATATTATTCAGTTTTTAGTACTATTATTGACAGTTTTTAATTGCGATTTGACAAGTTTAAATTAAATAAAAACGCACAAAATGAAATGCCTTTTTTCTAATTTCTGCGTTGGCAACACACAAACATAAAAACAACCCTCGGCTGATTATACTGCCGATTAGTCATAACAAAAAAAAGCTATCCATGTGCAATACGTGTGAGCACGATTGAAGCCAATGTCAAGTGACTGCATTTTAAACCCTGGTGCCAACTATAGAGAAATAAGTCTCCTTCCCATCGCATATAAAGTGCTATCCAGTGTGCTGTGTGAACGATTGAAGCCAATGGTCAATGACATCATCAGATCATACCAATGCGGCTTCAGACCTGGCAAATCCACCAGATTTTCACTCTGCTCCAAATCCTAGAAAAGGCCCAAGAAAAACACATCGACACATACCATCTATTTGTCGACTATAAAGCCGCATTCGACAGCCCTATCCGTTCAGAGGTGTTTAAAGCCATGTCTGCGTTTGGCATTCCTGCAAAATTAATACGGCTATGCAGGATAACTTTAAGTGGCACAAGGTCAGCAGTTAAAGTAGGAAAGGACCTATCGGAGCCCTTCAATACCGAACGAGGCAAGGTGACAGTTTGTCGTGTGATATTTTTAACATCCTGCTGGAAAAGGACATACAAGACGCAAAGGTGAACAGAAATGGCACTCTGTACACCAAACAACACATGTCACTCGCCGATGACATCGATATAATGGGTCGAACATTGCGAGCGGTAGCAGCCACCTTTGAACAAATTGAAAAGAAGTCTGTCAAAGTGGGTCTGGCAGCTGTAAAATATAAGGGTATCGGGGATGCTGATTAGGATTCTTCAATCGATTTCAGCGAAACATAACATACAGAATTTTGTCTCAGTCGGTCGAAATTGTGACATAGATGAACTATTGTTGAATCGGAGAAATCTATATATGGGAGCTATATCTAAATCTAAATCGATTTTTTACAACTTCAATAGGGTTCGCCATTGGGTCAATTAGGTGGGATGAGCCAAATTAGGCGCACCGATTACATAAAATCGGACGAAAATATATATGAATATCTGAAACAAACATTTCTCACAAAACTGTAAAAAATAATGTTTTTTTCAATGATGATAAAACAGCGCCTTGTTGCATTTTGCCTTTATTTCGAATTTTTATTTTCATAAACGTAAACAAATTTGACAATAATCAATTTATTTTCTACAGCATTGCCATATTGAAATTGCTTACTCTCAAACAAGTACAACTTTTTTTATAGAAAAATATTTCGAAACTTTTCCGAACCACAGTGCATACAAATAATTGTTTGTATATAGCTCACACATCAGGTATTTTTGGGATATGTGACCAGTTTCTTTATTTCCGACAGCTCAAATGGGCCTTTTCCAAATGGGGTGATTTTTTTTCTGGCTTGGTAGCAATGAATGTGACTTTACACCGTTTAGGAATGTCAACGAAAAATTTTTCTAGTCAGCCAGTCGTTTTGTCATCATTCATTCGTTGTAATGCTGAATACGAGGAATTTGCTAACATTCGAAGAATTTTTATTATCCGTTACATATGGAAACGTTGCGAAAGATGAATATTGTGTTTTTGGTGTGCTAAAACCAAAAAAAAGTAAGCTATGTGTTATACCCCTCAGAAAAAAAAAGAAACAGTAAAGGTGAACTGTGTGTTACACCCATCTTTAAAAAATAGAGAACAAAAAATGCGAATTCATTTAGAAACAAAAAAACCCAACGTTATCTTTCTGTGTATCGTAATGTCCACACAAGTGTAACAGCAGCAAAAACATGTACCAAATGTAACCCCCATTCCCCATACCGCGCATCAAATTGCAAAATGTATCTCTTGGTGGTATTTGGCTAATGGCTAGAAAAATGTCATTATACAACTACAGCTGCTGCTGCTGAGAACAATGACACAAAAGGTTGTGGACATAAAGTCATCTCATAATTACAAATGTCATCCGCACACACACACACACAGACTACATATACTCGTATTATATATTATAAAAATAGCAAAATAATTACCATCATCACACCTAGAACTGTGATGATGTCCTTCAGTGTCATAAGGAGCTTACCAACCAGCTGACTATCGGACTGGCTGTCTCTAACGTTTTGATAATGTTTTGCTTTTTAACATCCCGTAATATTTAGTGTCATTAAATTTCTACACTTTTAATACCGCGGGATCATTGATGTGGCGACAAAACCGACCATTTTGTCACACAAGGGGCCCAGGCAATTAAATTTTGTACGTTGTGGTTGTTGTTGTTTTTGGTATTTATGAATAATACACATTGCACTTAATTCAAATTTTATACAGCTTGGATTTTTTCATTGTCATTTTCACTCATTTGCTTTTTTTCTCCCCTTTTTCTCTTCTCATTTTAGGTAAGTGGATATATTTAACACAATGGAATTAATTAAAACATTAAAGGATTTACGTAAGTTGTTGTTGTTGATGTCGTCGTTTCTTTTTTATATTTTAATTAAGATATGTCAAAACGTGTGAAATTTTAAATATTTCACAGCATGATATGTTTGAAATTAAAAAAAAGTTTTGGCTTTGTGTTTACTCAAAAAGGGGGATGAGATAATATTAACCATCATTTATGTATATTTGTTTGTTAAGGATGAGTTCAGATAGAAATACTCACATCTTGAAGTATTGTGGGCATACTAGGGAATATTATATTTGTTTGCATAGGAAATCCAATTATTTTTTTTTATTAAAACATGGAAAACCGAACGCCACAAAGAAAGGAAATTAAAAAATTAAAAAAGTTTTAATTAGTCATCCCAGAATAATGTCGTACAATAATATATCAAGAGGCACTAAATACTACTATTCACTATCTTTTTTGAGATTTTTTCTTAAATCTCAAAATATCAGAACGTGGTGTTATTGATACATAGGGAAGACAACCGTAAGCTGGTTAATACGGGCACCGATACAGCAACTTTCAGCACCGCATCTAAATTCATTCGTGGGCTCGTTGCTCATGTTGGGCACCAACTTTACGATTTTTAATGATTTTTATACCCTACACAACTATGTTGTCAGGGTATTATAGCTTTGTGCAGTCCCAAAAGTTTGTAACGCCGCGAAATATTGGTCCTAGACCCACCTTTAATTATACCGATCGTCATATCTCGACTAGCTGAGTCGATCTAGACATGTGTGTCCGTCCGTCCGTCCGTCTGTCCATTATAATTTGTAAACACGTTATGGACCAATATTCACGAAATTTTGCATGTAGGATGGATTGTGGCCAATGAAGAACTCTATTGTTTTTGGAAAAAAATCGGTTAATATTTAAGGAATGAAATGGACCAAAAACTTTATTTGTGTCGGTTTTTCTGGTCGCTCCAAAGGCCGCAATTATGGCACAAACACCGTGAATTTTTGCATGGAGAAGGGGATCAGGCCAAAGGATAAGCATGCCAGTTTTGATAAAGATCGGTCAATATTTAGCGGGTCAAATGGACACTGACTTTTGTGTGAAAAATTACAAAATTTGTACTCTATAGCGTATATATTTACCCATGAAGAACAAAGACCCGAGAAGTTGATAGCATATCCAAGAGGAGTGGTTGACCTTTAAATTGATACCAATTATATGGTCGTATGTACTCGGATGTGGGAGTTACATGTAAATATTTACAGGTGCTTACGTACTGAGATATTACTTAGTAACCCATTACCGCGCTGATGGGCGGAAATATAGAGCTGATCGCTATGAAATGTTCCATGAGGTTCCAGTAGTGGCCAGGGACAACGACTATAATTTTCGGTGATGATCAGATAATAATTTTGGGATGAAGTCGACCGAAAACTTTTTTAGATTTCCGTGATAGTTGTGTAGGGTATCGTATGGTCGGCCCCGTCCGACTATACTGCTCCGCTCACTGGTTATTAATGAATTGTTGCCATTTTAAAGATAACTTCATAATGCCTCCCTCATAGAAGTCCGGCTCTCTATTTGCAAAGAACTTTAGTAGTCGATTTTCGCAATCCTCTTATCATTAAAGAAATTTAGCATTGCAAGGAAAATATAATAATCCAGTCGCACCAAATGCGTAGCAGAACCTTCCTGGCCGTTAGTCCTGGTTTGCCCACCACTTGAGGTTCTTCACCGCTCTTTGACCACGATCGTTTTCGTACAAGGTTATCATATATGATCCATTTCTCATCTCCAGTCACCATCCGACCATGGGTCTATTTCATACCGTTTGGCCAACGCTTCGCAGATGGTAATAGGATCCATCCTATTTTATTCTGTTAATTGGTGTGACACTCACACTTCGATATGAGCTACATGATCGGAGTTGCATAAAAACAAACTCGAAAAGCTCAATATTGGTCCATTTAACTGGGTAACCCCCATATAATGTTACCCTCTATTCTGAAAGATGGGGGTTTGGGCACGTCTTTAAACCGAATTTGCTCGAATTTGATTTTTTAGCCCTCATGCGGATTGCGTTTGGTCTGTCTTAAATGAAACGATACCGACTCATTTATATAACCTCCACCATTTTTCTCGTAGCTACAATTATCGGTACTTTGGGATTTTAAAGCGCGTTTTTCAGCTGAATTCTCTGAATCTTGATACATTGGAATCTTATTTGGTATTAAATTTCTCTAATGGTATGTTTCTATATTTTGGGGGGATTTGGGCACGTTTTTCCGAATTTTCACTTTTTCCGGTAGCCCCCATATAACGGTACGCCCAATATTCCATATTTTGAATGTTTTGAGTGAGCTTATTAACAGAATTTCCTGTAATATAGTATTTTGTATTCGTATTTGGTAACACATCTCCCTCCAAAAATTATTTATATTCGCCTCCTTTGGGTGTTAGTCCCCATATAACTTTCTTATTTATATTAAATATAAAATTTTTATATTAAAGTAGTTAACTGATTTGTTCCGCGTTTTGTGGTTGTCTCCGTATAGCCATATTCCACCATAGTATGGGGGATATAATTTACTCGAAACTTTAATTTAATACCTTACAATGTATGAAATTTTGAGACGATTTAGCCATCTGTTGTAGTCATTCTATATTCGGAGGATATCGAGAAAAAAATAGAACGTCAGGTTCGAAAATAAAATATATCGGTCCGCATTTTGGCGAAGCCTTTTATAAAAATACCTACCGATTTAATATTTAGGGTGAAGGAATTTATTGTGATACAAAACGAAAATGTTAGTTTCGAAATTAAGTCATATCGGTCATCAATTAGGCAAGGGGCTATAATGATAACTCAATATTTATCGTCCTTTGGTATAGTCCCACATATAACCTTGCTCTGTAAATTGTAGTATTTTGAGGATTTTATATACCCTACCATGCGTTATCAATATCGGACCACGATTTGAGGAAAATATCCATTAAAATTTGTTGAAATTTGTATTTCGTGTGCATCTTGGCTTACAACAATCGCTTGGTACAATTGTCGGTATTTTCCATATATATCTCCATTATTCCTTACATTAGAAGTGATGGAAAGGCTATACAGTTTTGACTCACTAACGCATGCTTAAAAGTATCAAGAATCGTCTGTCTAAACCAAGAACCGACCTCTTCATACCATTTTCAGATATAAGTCATAGACTATGTATGAATTTCTTAGTAGTAAAAGGTCGAAAAATTGTATTATCAGGATCAACAACATTACATCGACATACATCTCTGGCATCCTTTGTTCATCCATCAATTACTTCATTATTGATCACTAAAAAGGGGAAAAAATGTGCATATCGGGTCCAAGTTTTTGGAATGTAATAGTATTTGACCCGCTAGTTGTTGACCGATTATCATAAAACCTCACACGGTTACATGTAGCTCAGATACATTCAATTTCATGGTGTTCTAATCAAAAGCCTAGTCTCGATATTGCTCTAAAAAATAATCGCCCTTAATTGCGGCATGGAATAGCTCATAAATAAATACAAAAACAAACAACTAACTGCTACATTAAATAATGTTAAGTACGTCGTAGAACAACTTTTCACACTCAGATATTTCCCTGACAGTAGTAGCTGGTTCGGAAAGGAGAGAAACAAAAACAACAAAAAAAGGAAAATTAATTCACTTTCACATCAACGGCAGTATACACTTTCATATGCCAGAAAAACAAAACAAATAAATTGAAAAACAAAGGAAGGAGAAAACAGAAAAATATGAACATAGGAAAGAAAGAAAAACAACGAAAAAGAGAACAAAAAATATCCAGCAATAAAAGCAAAGTTAAATTGTAATAAAGCACCCCGGGGTCATGTTATACAGACTACAGAGCGAGTGAGATGGGCAAAAACAAAATATCCACTAAAAATAAAAACAAAAAACCCCCGGTTCTATGAATGGCAGTTGACTGGCAGATTAAGGTTGATTTTGATGGGTGGAGGAGGGTACTTGGTGGAAGGGGTGATTTCCTTCTGGCTCAATGAGGGGTATTAATAGAGACCGACGACGACTACATTTTTCTTTCTTCTCTTCACTGAAATTAACAACACAAGAAATGATGCAAAAAATGTGAGGAAACAGTCATAAAAAAAAACAACAGCAAAAAAGAAGAAGGACAGATGTGAGGATAAAAAACAAAAAAAAAGAGAAAAAAAACATGATACAATTTTCACTTAAAACTTTCATTTGCTAAGGTGGGTAGAGATAAAAGAAGCTGCGGTGACTGGCCAATGGATTAAGACGAAGAAATTAGATTTAGAATAAATAAACCTTTTTGTCTCAAAGAAAAAATCGACGGTACGATCTAAAATTCTATCAGATTTGTTAAAAATCGAACAAAATTCGGAATAAGTATCACTATTTGAGAGCAATAAAATATTATCTATTTAGTTCGAGTTACCCCGAATAGTGCTGTAATTATGTTATTCGAATGTTGGGATGAAACTTTCAGCGTCTGTAGATTTGTAACTTTTTTTCTTATCAGGACATTGACATTGATGTCAGTGGTATGTTTATCAATTGTTCACACCAGATTTGTTGATCGTCTTATAAGTGTGACCATATGGTCACACTAAAGAATTATTCACCTCCTCTTTATTTAATATATTTGAAGACTTAATCCCTCTTTCTTAAAGAGGGTGAAAATAATTCTTGGATCTGAACCCAAATAGGTAACAATATCTTAGGGAGGTCTTGATTTATTCTATTTTTAACAGATATGACAAAATTGCAGATCGAATTTATAAGTCGAGTTTAGCCCTCGACTACGTTTAAATAATTTCGGCAAGTGCACCATGGAATAGAAGTCATATTGCAAATACAACCTTTCCTAATTCATTACCCAACCCAAATGAAAAAAGGATGTAAATTTATTTGTAGAGGCCTCCAGTTTTTTTCTGCTGTACCTTCGAACGACATTAATGGCGCCAACAACATCATCTACAACAGTGCCAACAACGACGACAGCATCATTGTTACAATGCTGTTTCCCCTCACATTTTTCCTAACACTCTACCGGAAAACCAATATTCCCGATTTTCACTTCATTGCAATACTCGCATCCATGAATGATGAAGCTATTTTTTTTAAGGGTTGGTGGATTATTGGCAAACTAACTGTGGCCAACAACGACGACGACAATAAGTATTGCTAAAAATTTAAATTTTTTTCATGCTGCCAACAGACAGACGACCGAATATGAGGGTTGAAATGCTAATAATAACAACATTTAACCGCTGGCATAAAAGTTAAATTTTATTACCAATAGCTTATGACCAAAACAAAATCGCCGACTCGGCTGGTGTTTTGGGTGTTAGCCCGAATATAAGTGCCTGTGGCAGATGTATACATACATGTGGTGGGCTGGCGGATAGGGGAGGTCACATTATCATATGAATGTATTTATTTGAAATGGTTTGAAAAGTAAATAAAATGTCTTTCAAATGGTCATATGGGAATATTAACAATAATATGCTGTGTGTGGTGTGGGGGATTGCAAAGGAAGGAAATATATTGACACGAAAGCGATAACAGTTTTCTAGAGAATATAAGCATATCCCATGTGTACAACACTGTAGTGGAAGAAATATATTCCCCGAAGCTATTATAGTCCATCGTTCACGAAATGAACATGTGATAATCTGCACAAAAGTGATTTTTCCCAGGGCCCAGAGTTGCGGCATGGAAGCATATGGCGGAAAACAAGAGCTTGTTGTTGTTTTTGAGACTGTGTAGAGTTTTAGCCAGACCTTATAAATCTTTCATAAGGTCTGAATTATGAGGTCTACTACAATTATTTCCAGCCATCCATGAAAAAAAGAAAAAAAATAAAATACCAAACTACGTGCACTAAAAATAAAGCTATGACCTGGCACATAACGAAAATGGTGCGTAACCTTTGTTTTAGTACTGTGAAGATAGATAGTTTTTGTTAGACAGATTTTCTACCCAATAAGAATCCACAATAAAAAATCAGTGAGCGGAGCAACACAGTCAGATGCAGCCCACTATATTCGGATCTATATTTGCGCTCTCTTGACCAATTAAGTCAAAAGCTCCTCTTTCTTACTCTGGCACATTTTCCAACATTTCGGTCTACTTCATTTCCCGAAATATCATTTGATCATCATGGAAAACTATCAGCGTCATTTTTGACAATAACCGGAACTTTATGTAAAATTTAAAATTTATGCCCTCTAGAGTGGCAAAGGTTATAAAAAAGCAGTGAGCTGAGTATAGTCGGACGTTGTCGTATAATTTCGTATTATATACCCGAATTATTGTTGTCCGTAGTGAACATTTACCCCAAAAGATTCATTTTTTTACATTTCACAAAAAAGTCTGGGTTAATTTGACCCGCTAAATATAGATAGATCTTTATCACAACAGTGAACTTATCATGTTCGGCTATTGAGCGACCAAAAACAAAAAATAATGTTTGTAAATGTAAAATTTCAAAACTTTTCGTCAGCCAGTATGGTAATGGTAATAATACTAAACAATATATATCCCTGTAAATATTTTAGTTTAACTCCCACATCCTAGTACATACAACAATATAATTGGTATCAACTTATTCGGTCTTTGGCCTTCAGCAGGAAATGTATACGCCATCGAATAAACATGTTTTCATTATTCTCACAAAAGTCTGGGTCCATTTGATCCGATCAGTATTAACCCATATTTATCATAACAGTCATGTTTATTCTGACCTATTGTTCTGTGTAAAATTTAGTGATGTTTGGGTCACAATTGTGGCCTCTAGAGCGACCTAAAAAACAGACAAAGGTCTCCTTAGGTAAGAACCCGTTCTACACGTAACATTTCGTGACGATTGGACCACAACTGTGGTCTATATCGTGTTTAAAAATTAAAATGGGCAGACGGTCAAGGGCCTATATTTCGCGGCGTTAAAACTCTTTGGCCCCACAGTTTTGTAGGGTACATGTACAGATATTTTGTGTGAAAAGCCTGCACAGAATACCAAAATTGTATAGGTATCGTTATATTTAAGGCAACTTGAAATCAGGACCAATATTTAAAATGTTTGTTAGAACCCAGTGAGAACCCAAAATAACAAATTACAGTCAATTCGGTTGAAAACGCCCACAAGACAGATGGTCACATATAAATCGACATCGAATTTCATTCTGATCCATAAAATGGGGTGTCCATTAAATATTTCGAGGTGTTGCTACTTAATGACATTCTTAAAGGGATGTATGCTTATGGGCCCACAACAATCCCAGTAATATACAATGTGTCCGTGAAACAATAACTACGAAGCAAATGGTCGACTGTGACGACTGTTCAGCTGACCAACATAGGTCGGTTAATGCTGAGGGGTATATCACAGTTTATTTTCATGAACTGTTTGGAGAAATTCCAAAAACGAGAGAAAGCAGACGAATTAGTGTTTACAATTACAATGCAGCTTCGCAAACATCACTCAAACCAGTGCGTTTTTTAACGGGCAAAACGTGAAATGCATGGGTAGTTCGAAGAGGAAAAATTCAGCACAGAGTCCAGAAAGTAAAGGTATTGGAGCATTTTATGAGTGTTACTTTGACATTTTTGTGTAAATCTGGATTGAGATGCAATAATTATAAAAAAATCATTTTTTCACTGATGTGATATCATCATCTCTTGTTGTAGACCTCATCAGAGGTCTACAAATATTACTATTATTCGGTACAGTCCTTCTAATTTCTTGTCCAGATTCCCTTCAACGTGGGTTGTTTTGTGATGTTCGGATTTCAATATTGGCCTGCAGATCGACTCGAAAAAAATAGGTTTTTGGTCCACTTCATCCCAAAATTATTATCTGATCATCACCGAAAATTATAGGCTTTGTCCATGACCATACCTGAATACTAGTGTAAATTTTCAAAGCGATGAGCGCTATATTTCCACCCTCTAGTGTGGTAAAGGGTTACTAAATAATATCTGAGTAAACATTTATGTGTAACTCCCACATCTGAGTACATACGACAATAAAATTGGTATCAATATAAAGGTCAACCACTCATCTTGGGTATACTATCAATTTCTCTGGTCTATGTCCTTAAGGGGTAAATCTATACGCTATAGGATACACATTTTGTCATTTTTTCACACAAAAGTCAGTGTCCATTTGACCCGCTAAATATTGACCGATTTTTATAAAAACAGTCATGCTTATTCTTTGGCCCGATCCCCTTCTCCATGCAAATTTGCGATGTTTGAGCCATAATTGCGGCTTCTGGAACGACCAGAAAAACCGACAAACATAAAGTTTTTGGTCCATGTCATCCCGTAAATATTAACCGATCTTTTCCAAAAACAATTGGGGGATTTATTGGCCAGAACCCATCCTACATGCAAAATTTCGTGATGATTGGTCCATAACTGCGGCCTGTATCGTATTTACAAATTATAATGGACAGACGGACGGACAAACATGTCTAGATCGACTCAGCTAGTCGAGATATGACGATCGGTGTACTTAAAGGTGGGTCTAGGACCAATATTTCGTGGCGTTACAAACTTTTGGGGCTGCACAAAGCTATAATACCCTGACACCATAATTGTGTAGGGTATAAATACTTTTGAAGATGTAATCGATTTATTGTGTAAGCGAGAAGGTTTATCAACACTTTGAGGTATTGGGCACGATAACTCAAAAAAACTATTAATCGGGATAAATCCAATCGGTAAATATCTTCCCTATTTTCCAGCTTGGTTTTTGGTCGAAAATAGGCGATCGAAGTCCACCATTTTGCTAATTTTCGAGCGAAGCCAATAATTTGAGTATGTAAAGTTATAAGTCTTTAAATTAGTATGTTATCCGGCTGGTAACATGCTCATTTACCAGCCGGGTGAATTCGTCGAAATTTTAAATCAAGAATGGTTATGCCTCATAGCCACAATCGATTATACCATAAACAAAATTGAGTTTTGTTCGTAGTATAATCTCAAAAATTTAATTTATTTTATATTGCACAAAACCTAATACGCATTCTTTAGTCAAAATAGTAACATCCAGGGACTTTTGTTGTTCCAGAGACTGATGAAATTTAACTGAGGAGTTAAAATGTAAGAATTGGATCGGATAAATAGTTTTTGAGGAACTGATTGTAGAAACACTTTTCCGAGATAAATGCTTTTAAGTTCTCACCATAAATCAAGATTTTTTCACATTAAGCATAAAATTCGAGCACTGGGAGGAATACAAAATATAGGGAACTTTTGGTGCAAATCTTGTAATTGCGATGTATGGTATCAAATGTTAATCAGATATATATGTTTAAATATCCACGTTTATATAATGACCAATAGGAAATGTAAGTTTAATTATAAAAATTAATAAAGAGCACGATATTAAATGTTTGACCCATGACGTTGACTCGACTACTCAAAACAATTGTATTTTCCAATCCAGCCACAGTTTATATCATACAACTGAGGACAGACCTAATTTCTTTCTATTACTTTCGTACTCTATGGCTAATTGTAGTCTTATCTAAAAACCTGGACATTGCTGCTTAATAAAACTTATATTCAAACACACCACAACAGACAAAAACAGTTAGAAACTACTAAAAGCCAAAATTTTCTCCACAAACTAACTACCAGCATTGTGGTATATATTTTCTCCTAAAATAGAATACAAACTACAAAAAAAAAACGGCTTATAATAAAACAAGATAAAAATCGATGTTTTTCCAAAAACAATGTTAAACAATAAAACTTATTTAAAAGGAAAACCTGCTACTACTCTTTGGGTTTTTCGACTGTTGTCCCCGGTGTCGCATTGTGAAAACTTTTGCTGCTGCTGTTGTGTGTCCAATTGTTTCAACAAGAAATTAATCAAAAAACCGAAAACCTTTGTTGACTTTTCATTAGTGTGTCTCTCCGAACGGATAGATACGAAATCTGTTTTTGCTTGTCCCATAAAACTTTCATTTTATAACTTATAGTTTGCAGGTTTGCGAGTTTTTTTCTTGTGCGAAAACTTTCGAAGAAAGGTTATAATGGTCAGTGAATGATTTTAATTATGGTTTTGTTGTGGCATTGTTCAAATGCGTTGTTATCTTTAGCCAGCATTGCAGTAAATCTGAAAAAATAGTGAGAATGAAAAATGTATTATATAATGAAAAACAGACAAAATATGTTACTGGACGTTAAGTGTGTATTTTTTGTTTTTGTTCGTCCCATCAAGTTTGCTGTTTGTCATTCCTTGTAAGCTATTGTCCATTGAGAATGCTTATAGGAAAATTAAAAAAAACAAGTGAAAAAGCGTTAAGTTCGGCCGAACTTTGGATACCCTCCACCATAGTTATACTGACAGATACATGCAATGAAAATATAGGGAACATACCAAAAAGTGGACATATACCGAAAATCCTACAATCCGATTTATGTACACCAAATACAAACTTCGGCAATTTTTAATGTGGATTTTTCCTAAAATCTGTAAGATCCAAAAAATGGACTGATACTGATAACGCATGGTAGAGTATAAAATCCTCAAACTACTGTAATTTAGATTACAAAGTTATATGAGGCTATTCCCTAAAGGGGGCCAATATTGATTACATGATATGATTACATTATACGAGTGCTATGCCTAATTAATGAAAATGATAATTCTTTCCTTCAGGAGGTATCACCATTATCATCATGTTTGAGTTTCCTTTTATCACAATATCTTTAGAAGGCGGAATGCCTACAACAGATGTCTAAATAGTTTTTGTAGGGTAACAATTGACTATTCCCCGTAACGACTACCCAACCTCAACACACGGAATAAATCAGATAACTATTTTAATACAAAAAAGGGGAGTTATATGGGGACTACCCCTTAAAAGGGGTGAATATTAATAATTTTTGGTGGGGAGATTTGTTACCATATACGACTACAAAATACCAAATTTCGGTGAATTCGGTTAAAAACGCGCTCAAGAAACTCAAAATATCGAAAATTGGGTATATAAGGGTACTATATGGGGGCTACCCGAAAAAAATTACCTATATTTATAATTTTTAGTGGAGAGATTTGCTACCTAATAATAACTGAAATTACTAAATTACAGCCAATTCAGTGAAAAAATCAGTTCTAAACCCCTCATTTGGATGTACACATTTGGACATTTGGATGTACACTTATATGGGGGCTACCAGAAAAAGTGGACCTACATTTATAATTTTTAGTGGGGAAATTTGGTACCCAATAAGAACCCAATGTTCCAAATTTCAGCGATTTCGGTTGAAAACCGCGCTCAAGAACCCTAAAATACCGAAAATTGGGGGGTACCCTTGTATGGGGGCTACCCGAAAAAATTGACCTATATTTATAATTTTTAGTATAAAGTTTTGCTACCCAATAAGAACTTAAAGTACCGAATTTCAGCGAATTCGGTAGAATAATGCGATCAAACCCCCAAAATACCGCAAAATTGGGGATACCCTTATATGGGGGCTATCCGAAAATATGGACCCATATTTTTATTGGAGAGATTTGCTACCCAATAAGAACTAAATGTACCAAATTTCAGCGAATTCAGTTGAAAAACGCGCTCAAGAACCTCAAAATACCGAAAATGTAGGGGTACCCTTATATGGGAGCTATGCCTAACGATGTAAACCGATGTAGCCCATCTTCGAATTTGACCTGCCTGCAGACAAAAGACAAAATTTTGGCGATTTATCTCAATTCGTTTAGACGCTAGAGTGATTACAACAGACAGACGGAGAGACGGACATGGCTAAATCGTCATAGAATTTTACGCTGATGAGCCGCTTAACCAACGGCGAAACGCGTCGCATAATGGTGGGTACGTAGGTTCTTCTCCTGGCTTTCCTTTTCATTGCAAAACTTAGATCATCAAGCTCGACTCGAAAGAGTATAAATAATCACTTAAAATTACTTTGAAATGATCACTGCCCTTATAAGACAAAATTCAAATAACAAAAACTGATCAAGAATACATATATTTTACAGTGTCGGAAATGATTATTTCGATGCGTTACAAACGGAAAAACAAAACTAATATACCCTCCATACTATGGTGGAGGGTATAAAAATTGAATGAACTATTCTTCTTCGTCCAGATGATGAGGGTTGCCTCACAATGCCAATAGATAATTCAATACCACAATGCAGCCCAGCAAATGTAAAAAAACACAACATAAAGTTGCAAAACTTTATTCTTTTGTTTATTTAACTACTTGATTATGAAATAAAATTCAAAACTATATTTGTCTCCGAGGACTTCCAGAAAATGAGAATTTGCATTCGGGTCAGACATTTGGAGACAATGTGGTTGTAAATATTTATATTGTAAAATGAAGATAATATTTATGAGTGCAATTGCCTTCACAGGATGTCGAGTCGGAATAAAAATTTAAAGCTGTACAAATATACGGAAGGTCAAATATAACGTAGAATTTTCAAAATATATAGACTGAGGGATCAGAATTGGAACAAAAGAAATTTTATGCAATTGAAATGTAATTCCACTTAAGTCAATAATACACTTATAAAAAATCGCCATACAAAATTTAAAATTTACCCCAACATTTTTAATTTCTCCTCTTTTAAAATACACAACCCCTCCCTATTAAAAAGCTACAAATTACATCTAAATGCGTGGGGAAAGGCTTAAAAACAAATATTGCGTGTCTAGGGATTTTACTTTTCTTTTGAATATTTTGTGATTACTATCATTGACTGTTGTTATTGTTGTTGTTATTGTTATTATTGTTATGTAGCTTTGTTTTCGCAGTTTTTGTATTTAATGGGGGCTTTGGCGGCAATCTTCTTTAATTATAACGGTATTAGTTTTCTAAATTATTTTGCCCATATATAACAAAAACAAACGGATAGTAAGTGGGAGAGTGGGATATTTTCTCCAATAGATAATCCTATTATTTGTTTGTTAATGTTATAATAAATTTGATTATTTTGTAGAAATAATGAAGAAAGGGGAAAAAGTTTTATTTTATAATTAAGGCGTGCGAGAAAGATATATTTTGATAAATGTTTAAATTATATAATGTACGTGATGTCATTAATAAAGAAATAAAATATGCGATATTATGTTGGATAATTTAAATAAACTTGTAATTCCAACAAAATTTATTGTGATTGTGTGTCACATTGAGAAGGGAAAACGCCCATGAAAATATTTGGAAAAACATGGATTAAAATACTTAGAATTAAATTAATAAATAGTTATGAATAAATTAACACGTAAGACACATCATATGAATAATAATGTTATATTGAGTAGTTGTGGTTTCTTCGAAATAATATTAACGATATTTAATAGACTCTGTACTGTTCAAGTAAAGGGTATATTAAATCGATTGTTCAGTTAAATATAATACCAAACGATTACTTTAGGGATTTTGAAAAATTTTCCCATTTTTTATACTTTGGAGTCATATCTAAACTCATCCCGAAATCCGATGTAAGGGCGAAAATATAAATAGGTATTAACATAGAAAATAAAATCAGCGATAATTAATATCCTGGAGATTACAGTTATTAAGATTCAAGATTTCAAATCATACATAGGAGGAGCTAAGCATTCACGATGTGTTAAAAAACAGCTCTAATTCAATGTTTTGTCAAAAAAAGAAACGTTATCTGACAATTACCCTTGGACTTCGTTCTCAAAATCAGGCAACCCCTCGATTTCATGGCCTCTGAATTGCACAATTGACCAGAATACAAAGGGTTCATCAGGGATGGCTTAACGGAACTTTCCGTAGCTTCTAATATTCTTCTGCAGCCACTAAATACACTCATGGTGTTCGAATACTTTGAGGTCTAGTTTCGAAACAGAAGAGTTACATTTGAAGGTTTTGTCGAAAAAAAAACGTTATCTGACAATTACCCTTGGACTTCGTACTCAAAATCAGGCAAGCCATTCGATTTCATGGCCTCTGAATTTCACAATTGACCAGAATACAAAGGGTTCATCAGTGATGACTTAACGGAACTTTCCATAGCTTCTAATATTCTTCTGCAGCCACTAAATACACGCATGGTGTTCGAATACCCTGAGGTCTAGTTTCGAAACAGAAGAGTTACATTTGAAGAGCTCAGTCTCTTCACATCCACTGATCCCTGAGGTCAAAAGATTGCTAAATAGATTAGAGTATTGGAATTGGTGCTAGTAAATAGTTAAAGCACGTTGATCCATGGAAAAAGGATGCTAGAACCTGCCATACTTGTAGTCTGAAACCAATAAGGAAGGAAGTAAAGTCGGACTGGGCCGACTATATTATACCCTTCATCACTGTGTATGTATCCTAACAGATATCGCCTTTTCGAAGGAACTTCGACATGAAATTAAACGAACTTAAATATGTGATCTTTATCTAAAGTGAGCCGGCTAACATCAATCCATACTCATGCCTTTCTGGAACCTATACTGAATTTAATTTCTTTGTGGCAGATTTAAAGTCGTTTGCGTACAATAAGAGAATTTTTTGTTAATCGATTTAAGGGAAACCCATATAATTGAAGATTTAAAAGAGAAGAAAAATAATTTATAAAAAATTCTTGTTATTGTTTTGTTGTTGTTTTTTGTAATTAAAGAAAAGTCCTTATTTTTGATGGCGGGCATGATAACTCCTCACTGGAACATCGGAATCCGAAAATTCCAACGGTGTTAGAAAGAGTACATGTCTGGCTCTCGTATGAACTAGGATTATTGACTTCGCACTAAAATTAACAAAATGGTGGACCTTTGCAAAAAATATTTTTGGAAAATCTCCGATTTTTTACCAAAAACCAAGTTAAAAAATAAGGAAAATCTTCACCAATTGGCTTTATCCTAGTTCATACGAGAGTTATACACTCCCAGAGGAACGTTGCAAAATTTGGAACCGATTGGATTATTAGTTTTTGAGTTATCGTCCCCGCCATTCTCAAAAGAGAAAAACGCGTTTAAAGTTTGAGAAGCCCTTCAGCCGTCACTTGATGCTGACACAATAAATCGGCTATATCTTCAAGAGTTCTTGAGATTTTCACTTGAAATTTTGTAGAGACATTCTTTAATCAGTGTAGATTCGAATTATATTAACAAAAAATTTGACCCCTTAAAGCAAATTTGATACACGCTATTCGTTATACCGCACTGTTCAAATCTCCATCAGACACCCGTTCGAAGTATATATGAAAGTCATGTTTGCATCTGCACCAAATTCAACACAACGCAATAACATCATTCTAGTCTCAATTTGATACGTTGTATACAATTTCGTATCAAACGGACAAACATTAGGAGTTTGGTGAATCATTTACCTAAAATCGGACAAAACTATTATCAGTACAGCCACCTGTCGACAAAATAATGGACTTCTTTTCCACCAACCTAATATATATGGGGGCCACATCTAAATCGAAACCGATTTCACCGAAACTTGCCAGAGATTATTTTATATTAAAATTGTGTGCACATCGGACAAACTTTAGTGCACAATTAACATAAAATCGGACGAAAATATATATGATAGCTATATCTAAATCTGAACCGATTTTCACGAATCTTAGCGCACATAATTCTAGACTTAATTCAGTACGCTGTGTCAAATTTCGTGCCAATCGAAAGAAATAAAGGAGCTTTGGTGCTTCATTTACATAAAATCGGACTAACATATATATGGGAGCTATATATAAATCTGAACCGATTTTAACGAAATTTAACACACATCATTCTAGACGTATGCCAATTCGTGCAATTCGAAGGACTGCACCATTTATATTAAATCGGGCGTAAATATATATGGGAGCTATATCTAAATTTGAACCGATTTTTCCCAATTTCAATATGGTTCGTCCGTGGGCCAAATAAATGAGCTGTGCATTATTGTATCCACTTCGGATCATAAATGGGACTATATCGTTCTCTTTTGCCTGTTACAGGCATATACACATAGATATATCGATTTCCGAGACTCCAGACTCCTTCCCAATTCGTTCAAAGTGGATGTTACCGCTCGCAATGTTCGACTCATTATGTCCATGTAGTCGGCGTATGCGAGTAACGTATATATGACTTTAAACACCTCTGAGCGGATTGGGCTATCGAATGCGGCTTTGTAGTCGACAAATGGACGGAATGTGTAGATGTATTTTTAGTAGGTCTTTTCCAGGATTTGGCGCAGTATGAAAATCTGGTCAATGGTATGCAGTGTTGCCAATTTAGCACTTTTAGTGCTAGATTTAGCACTTTTTAAACTTGTTTAGCACCAAAAAAATTGATCTAGCACCTAGCATCTTTTTTAGCATTTTTTATTTTTTTCTGGATATTTTCAAAATTCTCCGTCTATTTGGTTTTATACCAAAAAATGTTCGATTCCACATAGACCTATTGCATTTTTTTATGTTTCACGCTATGAGCTTTATTTTTAACGTTAAAGAAGTGTAAATATATATGTGAACGAGTAAAAAAACCGACCCGGCCGAACTTGTTATAAAAACCATGTTAAACACCACCCTACACCACGGGGTGTTTATTAAAATTTTGACTGTGACATTGTCTGGAATTATGTTGTTTATTTGGGAAAATGAAAAGAAAAAACAATCATGAACCTATATTATAAACTTTCTGGAATGTCAAATTATAGCCACTTCATAGTAGCAAAAATGGGTCACGTCCCACTTTATATGGGAGTTATGTCAAGAAATGGGCCTACATCGAAAAAATTCGCCAAATATATTTTTTTAAATTACAGCCACCGAAGTGGGGAAAAGGGGTTTAAAACTTTAAAAGTATGCGAATAGGACGGAAATTTTATATGGAGTATATAATCAAATATAGAAATTGTCCGCATAAATATTTTCTACCCCAACGGAGCCCAGAGAATACGTCTAAACCTCTCAAAATACCGAAAATATGTTGGTACTTTAAGCCAGCCCCCGAAGCGTACCCGTAATGTGACATTACAATCAATTCTATTAAAAAACGTCCACGACCGCTCTCTGGAGGCTACCCCGAAACACGGACCAATAATGATAATTCTTGAGAATCCAAAATATCAAATTGAAACCACTTCGGTTGAATAACGTGCTTAAAGTCACCAAACCACCGAATAATTAAGGTACCGCTCTATACCAAAACGTGGACCCATATTGATAATGTTTGGTAGGCAGATTTTTTATACCCTCAGCCTTATGGCTAATGAGGGTATATACACTTTGATACGGTGAAAATATGACTCATAGAAATATTGGTTTTAGACCCCATGTTTCTTTGGACCAAATCCGTTTCAGAAAATTTGGAGTCGATTTACGAATGTCCGTCCGTCCGTTGTCCGTCTGTCTGGCTGGTGCGCACGATAACTCTCCAAGGGAAAAATCTATTTCATCCAAACTTTGCACTTAATATTTTTTTCAATATTTTTAAATTCAATATCAGGCTAATGCAATGTCCGATCTGAATCAAACTTTGCACAGCCTATTACTTCTACTAAGCCTAGATCAAGTTTAAAATGGTAAAAATTGTACTAAAAATTAATTTTATAATAACACGCAAACGGACTATCCTATTTTAACGAAACTGTACAACCTATTATCTTCACCAAGCCTAGGTCAAGTAAGAAGATGGGACCCATTGGTCCACTCCTTCTGGTACCTCCCCCACAAGGGGTCCAAATTTTCAATATTTATAAATTCAATATCAGGTGAACGGAATGTTCAATATGAACCAAACTTTGCACAACCTATTATTTTTACGAAGTCTATACTATTTTCAAAGATGGGACCCATTGGTCCACTACTTCTGGTACCTCCCCCACAATTGGTCAAAATTTTCAATATTTATAAATGAAATATCAGGCGAGTTATTATTGGATTGGTATATTATCTATACCAACCCTATATCAATTCCGAAGATTGGACCCAGTAGTTTATAACATTTTATCAACATTAAATCGGAAACTTCTTTGATAAAAACATATTTCTTATATAAAGCTAATAATAAAATCTGTGTGTAAATCCGAAGTCCTCCGCAAACCATAGACTGGGGTATATATCTGTCGGCAACACCGACTGTCACTTTTTTACTTGTTTCCAATGAAAATCCAAAATATCAAATTATAGCTAAATAGGTTGGGTCTACCCTAAAAAGGACACATATATCCCATTTTAAATACCATCCTAGCAATATTAGCAATGTGCAGAATTTCAAAGATCTGTCTTCAATATTTCGAGCTATATATACATTGCTATACCGACATAGAATTTTATTCTGATTATGAATAAATTGGATATTAGGTGAATATTTCTTGGTTTTGCAAGCAAATTTTAAGAAATACAGATTTCATTATTAGCTATAAGCGAAATTCCTTCTATAAACTTTTTAGCACTTTTATTTGTCACTTTTTTAAATTTTTTAGCACTTTCTAGCATTTTTTTAAACAAAATCTAGCATTTTTTAATGACAAAGTTTTGGCAACACTGATGGTATGTACCAATAAGCTGCATTGGTATGTACCAATAATATCATTGACCCTTGGCTTCAGTCGTTTACACAGAACACTGGATAGAACTTTATAGGGAAGGAGACTAATTCCTCTATAGTTGGCTCATACGTCTTCTCTCCGTCTTTGTGTTCGGGATACAGGATGCTGAGGTTCCAATCATTGGGCATGGACTCTAGCCAAATTGTACTAATCATTCAGTGCATGCTCCTGATCAGCGGGTATTCCATCGGCACCTGCTGCTTTATTATTCTTCAGCTGATTAATTGCTATTCTGACCACATTTTTGCTAGGTGGTATGTAACCTATGATTATTGAAATCAAATATAAAAAAATCGTCGCCCAGTTTATAGATGTAAAATCGTCGATAAACTGGGAACTATACAGAAACATAGACCGGCATATTACATCTCCATCTACAACCATCCGGTACTTCACGATTTCAATTCATACATATAAATGTGGCTCTACAATTGTTAAACCCACGTGAGGTAAAAAATAATTACTCCTCATTATTAACTTCATTAGGAAACCACTCGATTTCATTGGCTCTGAGCTTCGCAATGGGAAAATCAATGGAGCAGAATTATCCTGAGACCTTGTTTCGAAACAAAGGACATACAAATTAAACCTTCCGTTTCTTCCAATCCACCAATCATAGAGTCAGAAAAATTACTGCGGAGGTCGCGGGATTAATCATTGGTTCGATACGATCTTTGAAAAAAGGATGATAGAAACGCCATATTTACATTTTAAAAAAATATACACAGGTATCAGCAGAAGTAATTCAATCAAAAGGATCGATCTTTGGCATGGTATGATTTTAGCCATTAGGAAATCAAAGTGCCATAATAAAGAAATTTTTAGTTGGAAACTGCAACACAAGCTTTCAAAGAAATGAAAATAGAGCGGTATCGCTGTTTTAAAACATAGATCAATATAATAGCAATGCATGAGAAAAAATCTTCAAGCTCTTTCTTAATTTTAATTTACAGACGAACAGACAGATAAGGAGCTTGGAATTTATACCCTTCCCAGTAACAGAAATGACGGAATGCCAGTTTCAATATAGCCAATTTTCATATTTAACCCAACATTTTATATTTTGCTACTTTCAAGGATATTTAATAAGAAAAATAACCCTTGTTAGTATCCGAAATGAGAAAACCCCTCTTCAATGAAATGGAACTTACACTTAACCCAAATCAATTACGAAAATGGCATCATAAATTCATTGAAAATTAGTGGAATGTGATGCATGAAAAAAAAAAAAATAAAATAAAACACAGAAAAAATACCACTTGGAAAAATTGTTTGTTTCCACTAAAAAAAAACAAATCTCTTAACGAAGAGGGGAAAACCAAATAAAAAAATTATTATTACTATTAACTAAGGTTTATATGCCAAACATATAACGTACATGTGCGGTATTAAAGATATGAAGATGTATGTGTGTGTTAACTGGTTTTCATATGGGAAAATATTATTACAACAACCAATAACGATGTGGTGAGTGTGTGTGTGTGTGCGCGCGCGTTATCAAGCTCTTTACCACCACATCACATCAATTCCAAACACACACATACACATCTACAAATATAATAACATATATGAAAATCATAAACTTTAAGTATTACGAGTATTAATGGGGGGCTGGCTGCTGTTCTCAAGTGGCGGTCGTGGTCGTGAGGCCCAAATCAACTGTTTCGCAACCACAACCAACACTCAATACTGGCAAATTCCGAAAAAATACGCAACAACGCACATACACAAAACACATATATTGGGTATATAATATACTAGCACTTAAATATGTAAGTAAAATATATGAGACAGGAGATGGAACTAAGGCATACATATATGCCACATGCACACCACTACATACATACACGCTTACGTATAATAATACCCCGGTCTTTACAGGGTAATGAACAAGAATGACATGTTAATGTTAAGCATTATTATAAGTAAATATTTTATAGGTATAAGTGAGTGAATGAATGAGTGAACGAACGAACGTATGAACGAACTGAGTGACTCAGCAAAAAAGACTGAAACGTGGACGTATTCCTTGTCGGTAGATATTCAATTTTAGATTGTTGGTAATAATACCACTAATGTGACCATTGTTAATAATGTGTTAATCGTCTTGTATCATTTTCATTTAAGACCAACGCACACACACAATGAGAGCAGAAAGTATATATCACACTCTTATCAGTTAGCTTTGACACATCAATAGAATTCGTACATTTGATTTGAAGACATTTTGTATGGAAAGTAATTACAGATATGTCGAGACTAGTGGCAGGTACCTATAAAGAGGGAGAGAGATTGACAAACGCTTTTGCCGATAAACAACTCACACTTATTGGTATTGATTCCCAGTAGAATTCTAGATAACTGGCTGACACATCTCAAGATAATTGACAATGAGCCAATACAATGAAACTTACTACACGTGATATATACGTATTAAATTATACGTATGTATTTGCTGATATATATATATATATATATAATGAAGAGCTTGGCTAAGGTTGACAAATAATTTAATATTTTCAATTACAAATATATATTACTTTATGAATCTGTTTATGTCTGCAATGAAATAATACAAGCCTTTACCCAAGGCCTGTATATAACATTGAGATAGAACATTTTCTTAAATGGATGGTGACTGGAGTTGAGAAATGGATCACATACGATGACCCCGTGCGAAAACGGGCAGTTCGGAAAGTTCTTATCCTAGCACAAAAGCGCGGTATAAACAAACATGTTAAAGCATTTTTCCATTGTAAAAAATTGCGGATGCGTCTTTTTTGAACAACTGTTTCTATATAAAGTAGTTGCCAGATCGAATCAAGATTTAAAATGTGTTCATAACAGAGATGTAATATTCAAAAACACTTAACTTTTTTCTGTCTATACCGCGCTTTTTGTGCTAGGCTAAGAACTTTTCGAACTGCCCTCTTATTAAATGTATGCGTGGATTTTTTATAGGATATTTTTAAAGAAGATATCGCATATCCAAGAAAATTATTGCATTTCTTAAGAATATTATTAATAAATTGTAGCTTTTTTTCGAATATTTGTTTAGCTAACTATAGAACATGATTATTTTATGAATATTTTTTACGGAATGAACCAGTATAATCTTAAAGGAAAATATAAGCGTGCACTTAGAACAATTGTCGAAGCACATTTTTAATTCCGATTGAGGCATTTCCGACACGAAAATCTTCGACCACACATCTTTTAAGGTAACCCCCCATTCTCGAATTTAATTTAAAAGATTTTCAATGGGCTGGTAAATCAATACCAATGCTTGTTAAGGTTTGTAATTTTGCACATATACATTTGAAGATTTGAAAAGGAAGAAAAATAATTTACATAAATTGTTTGTTGTTGTTTTTTGGCGGGCATGATAACTCCTCACTGGAACATCGGAATCCGAAAATTCCAACGGTGTTAGAAAGAGTACATGTCTGGCTCTCGTATGAACTAGGATTATTGACTTCGCTCTAAAATTAACAAAATGGTGGACCTTTGAAAAAATATTTTTGGAAAATCGCCGATTTTTGACCAAGAACCAAGTTAAAAAATAAGGAAGATCTTCACAGATTGGCTTTATCCTAGTTCATACGAGAGCTATACACTCCCAGAGAAACGTGTCAAAATTTGGAATCGATTGGGTTATTAGTTTTGGAGTTATCGTCCCCGCCATTTGCAAGAAAGTGTTTAGAGAAAAAAGCGTTTAAAGTTTGAGAAACCCTTCAGCCGTCACTTGATGCTGACACAATAAATCGGCTATATTTTCAAGAGTTCTTGAGATTTTTCACTGAAATTTTGTAGGGACATTCTTTAATTAGTGTAGATTCGAATTATATCAAAAAAAAATGTCACCCCGAGAATGGGGGGTCCCCTTAAATGGATGGTGACTGGAGATGAGAAATGGATCACATACGATGACCCTGTGCATTTCCGACACGAAAATCTTCGACCACACATTTTCTTTTGAGTTGCGGGGAAAACAGAAGCCATTGGATGCCACGTCCAAGTCTGACGGTGGATGGCCCATAATTTTCAATTAAATTTCTTGCTTTCGCTGCTCGAAATGGAGCTGGATGTATTTTTCCGTGTTCAATTTTTTTAATTTTTCTGAAGATTAAAGGGTGGTGTACCCGTCAAAATCACCCGATAATTTTATCACACCACACGATATGGTGGATGGTATATTACACTTGTTATTACGTTTGCAAAACCTCGAAATAGAGTACTTGATGAAAATAAAATTCCATGTCGATTGAAGACTATCTATCCGTCTGTTATAATCACGATAGAGATCGCAATATTTAGGATATGGCTCTAAAAATTTGGACAGACATTGTTAGTACATCTAGGATGTTTGGTATTGCAAATGGAATATATCGGTCTACGTAGAGGACCCAAGAACTATAAATGTTGGTCAACTTTACAGAGTAGCTCCCATATAATAGTACCGGTATGTTTTTCTACCAAATTGGCTCTTCCTTACAAAAATTCGATCGATATCGGTCTGCCTTTTCATAGGTATTATTTGACAGTAACCCCAATATTCGGAATATTGAGAATTTCAGACATTTTTTGATCAACTCGCATTATTTTCGGTCCGACCTCCTAAAGGAACATGAGTGTCTGTAGTTTGGTATTTGAATATCCACCTTATAGTAGAGGGTATAAAAAGTTCAGCCCAGTCGAATTTAACAACGTTTTTACTCTTTAGATTTCAAGGGATATTCGTATTGGTTCAGTAGCCATGAAGAAACATCACACTGCCGAAGAAACATCACACTTTTTTGAGGCACATCATATGCCCAAAGGCATATCATAAGACAATCCATTTTTGACGACGCTCAAGAACATCGTCATTGAGAGAGCGTCATCCACGATGGAATTCATTAAACCAGTTGTCCACAGTCCTATAGGATAGTGCTTTAACTGCATATAAATATTCATCGATGCACTCGGATCCGTTCTATTGTACTTATTTCTATATTACTGGGATCACTGTATCGTTAAAATCGCAGGTGTTATTTCACAAAACAAAATCTTCCTTACTTTCTCACTTGTTGTGAAATTTTCAAAAAAAAATAATAATAATAAATAAATAAATAAAATTTCGTAGATCTGTCATTTTGTATTTTTTTGTGCTCTTTCGAATGACGTTGCAATTTTTGGATTCGAACGTTCCAGTTATCGTAAATCAAGCCCGGAATTATGTCGATTAATATTCTCATATTCAAATACATATATGCAAACATACAAGTCTTCAATATAATGCATTTTTTCCCCCAGTCTTTTGAAAATTGCCTAAATTCCAAACCGAGAATGGGGTGGGGTTCCATTAAAGCTATATATGGGAAATCCTTTGAAATTGTTCCTCAAACTGTCTTTGATTTGTTTTCAATTGCCTTTAGGTATATTGTAATTGCATTTGTTATAAAGTCTTTCCGATGACTTTTTAATTTTCCAACATTTAATTAAGGAAACAGTAAACCATATATTCAGATATTTAAAAATCCATATTCATTTGCCACAATTTACATTACATATTTTCTAATCTCTACATTCACTTGCTGTGTAAGCAGAAAACCAATCGATGCTTAAGGATATTATTGAACTTAGCTAGAACTTTAACGTTTTTACTTAAATTCAAAGAATTTTTTTCTCCTGCGGGTTTCCTTTTCTTTTATTTTGTATACAAGAAAAAATGTGTATATATGAGTGTGTGTGTGTGTGATCTTTGAACCATTAAGACCACATAAAGTTTTTCCTCTGTTTTCTGTTCTCGTTCAACTGGCAGCAAATGTCGTCTTATATACCTCAAGTTAAAAACCAATAAGTTACTTCTTACCTGCTCTATACGTTTTTCCTCCGTCATGCAGTTTTAAAAAAGATTACGCGTGTTATAAGCTATCCATACCAGCAGTAGAAGCAGATATTTGGCAGTTTTTCGAACATTCAACCCCAGGTTAGCCAGTCAGTCAGCCAGCATGGTTACGTTGAAGAATTTTATTTATTTGGTTTTTTACTGTTTTTTTCGAATTTTGCGCCAGGTGGCGAAATGTTTAAAAATACATTTACGCCACGTTGAGAAATGGCGACACGTGTATGAATGCCAATATCGTGATTACTCACGTAGGGAGTGGTGAGGGTTTGCTGCTACGAACATACAGTCATTATGAATTAAATTCAAATTTAATTAAATTTAAGAGGAAAAGTAAGGAGTTCGGTTCAAGGTAACAGAATGATTTTAAATATATTTGAAATATCAGAATTTTGTTCTTTAGTTACAATTAGTAATCGCATTAAAAAAATATATATTTTTTTAATGGAAATCCTCTTAACGACTTTTTAATGTTCTATGTAAATGAAGAAGATTATTGGAAGAGAAATAATTAGAAGTTAAAAAAAGTGTATTCAAAAAATATGTATTTCGATTTAAAATTATATACCTACTTATTGGTAGATATATTTGCCTTGTACATTATCACCTCCATTCGCTCTTGTCAAAGTATTCTTGGCATCATATTTAGGCATTTTTCTCCCTGTCCTTCAGAAACTTCACCTACTATTTGTAATTTAATCACCTCTGACGATTCTGGAGATTTTAAGGGATAGGATAATAATTTCAATCGTTTTTTATACCCTACAAAACTATACTGTCAAGGTATTATAGCGAAATATTGCTCCTAGACCCATATTTAATAATCTGTTTTTCTACTCGCTCTAGAGGCCACACTTATGACCCGAACATGAAAAAATTTTACATAGAGAAACGGGGTTACCATAGAATTATCATGACTGTTTTCATAAAGATCGCTTAAAATATAGCGGGTCAAATTTACCCAGACTTTTGTGTCAGATATATTAAAACTTACATTCCCATTTGCATGCCCAATGATTGAAATCTCAGCATCCTGTGCTCCGTGCACAAAAAAAGAGAGAAGACGATATGTGCCAACTATAGAGGAACTAGTCTCTTTCCTATTGCATATAAAGTGTTATCCAGCGTGCTGTGTGTACGGCTGAAGCCAATGTTCCCTGGAAAAGTACCACGAAAAATACATTGACACATTCCACCTAATCGTCGGCTATAAAGCCGCATTCGACAGCCTAATCCGCTCAGAGGTGTTAAAAGCCATAACTGCTTTCGGCATTCTTGAAAAATTAACACGGCTATGCAGGATAACTTTAACTGGCACAAGTAGCTAAAGAAAGTACCTTTCAGAGCGCTTCAATTCAGACAAGGTGACAGTTTGTCATTTGACCTGTTGAATATCCTGCTGGAAAAGGTCATACGAGATGCAGATGTGAACAGAACTGTACACCAAACATGACAAGTTATTCGCCTACTCCGACGACATCGATATAATGGGTCGAACATTGCGAGCGGTAACAGCCACCTTTGGACAAATTGAGAAGGACTCTGCCAAAGTGGGTTTGGCAGTAAACGACGAGAAGACCAAGCTGATGGTATCAACGCACAAGACGTCCAGTAGACTCGGACCAACTGTGGAACTTGAGAACTACAGCTTCGAGGTAGTTAAAGATTTTATATACCTTGGTACCGCCACAAATAAAACGAATGACATCAGTTTTGAAATTCCGAGAAGGATAGTATTGACCTACAGATGCTGCTATGGTCTGAGTAAACAAATTAAGAGCAAAGCCACATCTCGGCAGACCAAACTCACACTCTATAAGATGCTGATACCACCCGTGCTGTTGTATAGATCTGAAGCATCGGTACTTGCGCAAGCTCTTGGAATGTTTGAGAGAAAAATTCTCCGGAAGATCTATGGGCCGATCTGCGTCGACGGTGAATATCGTCGTCGAATAAACCATGATTTGTACCATATTCGACCATATTCTCCGTCTATGTCGGAGAATAGATGGTGATCAGACGTATTGAGCTACAGTGACTACGTTGGCTAAGTCATGTTGTGAGAACGCCTGAGGATGTGTAATCTGAAAAGGTATATAAGAGCGAGCCAGCTGATGGTTCACGCAGAAGGGGAAGACCGTCTTATGGAACAAACGTTCTGTCCCAAGCCAGCTAATTAAGTAATGGACGGAAAACGTTATTATTGTATTGTTTCCTAGTCGCCCTAGAAGCCTTTATTGTAAGTCGAACATAACAAATTTTACATGACAAGGCATCTGTCCCACTGCTTATAATGACTGGTTTAACAATGATCGAACAAAATTTAGAGGCTCAACTAAACCAAGTATTTTGTATGTAAAATAAACAAATTTGAGTCGTATGGCGTATATTTCTAATCCGCGAAAAAAATGTCTGAGTATGTTGCTCCGCTCACTGATTTCCACTTATTTGTATTATTATTTATTTATTTTTTTGTTACTTCCTAACACCTAAATCCTTTCGCAAAAACTAGCAGCTATCCTGTGAAAAACAAAATGAAAACCATAGGAATTATTTTAAATCTCTTAACCATATGTCAAGATAGTTCTTTGCCTTTGGTTTACATTGAATACATACGGATTAAAATTGATTTACGAAGTCCGATTATAAAGTAAGAGATTAGAAACATCAACCACTTACAAACACACACACACACACACAAAAAACAAATGAAATTGCATAAGAAAAACAATACTGCACATAAACCAGTATCGGGCGAAGCACCGCACGCGTGCACTCTCGCGAGAGCAAACATCACTATTCTCTCACACACATTCAACTGAACCAATTGAAAAACCATTAACACACACACAAAGACAAATGCGTGAGAACAGAATTTGTTACGCTCTGCCCGTGCCTGACATAAACAATACATACTAAAATTCCAATATACTCAATATATGCATTTGTGTGTACATTCGCATTGAATACATTTCTCTAACCAACCTCGCTCACTGCTTTTTTTACTGTCCCGTAATTCTCTTATGTTTGCCTTTTTTACTTCCCTTTACTTACTTACTGTTGCATTTAAAAGCATTACAAACTGTTTTTATTGCATTCACAAAACTGTGTGTGTGTGTTCTTTTTTGTGAATATTCAGATACAATTGTAACCGAAGATGTTGTCTCTTTTTCCCCATTTCCTTCCACTCCTTCTTCTGTTTTGTTTTTACTGATGACTTTTTAATTTTCAATAGCAACCGCACACACACACGCACTCCCAATACATTCAAAGAATAATAACAAGAAATGAAATAAAAAATTTAAGTTTTTTGTGACTCGAAAGGATTTCATTTTGTCTAAGAGCAAGAGAGAAGACATTCCATTTAGTTAAGATAAAGGCAGACAAAATTGCATACGCTTCGGTTTTTGTGTGTTGTTGTGTCCTGTCGGAAAAACGGATCAGCATATAATAAAATGTCTGTTATAGTTTTTATTTCTATAAAGGCCTTGGCACAGACACATAGTTGTTATGAAGGTTGAAGGACTGTGTGTTGGATTTCGTTTTCTGTAGTTTTTGTTGTTTTTGCTGGGATTTTTTTTTTTTTTTGTCAATGAAATTTCTCATTGTAGAATTTGATAAGTTATGAATGGATGAAACAAAAAAAAAACACAATGTCACATTTAATGTGTCCTTGTAGAAACGAGAAGAGTACAACACAAAAGCTATTTAATGACTTAAATTTATTTAAATTTTTAAGTTGAAATTTACTTACCAATTAACTGAAACGAATAAAAAATGTAATAAAGTTAATAAACAATATAAATGTAAATGACGTTATAAAAAACTGTATTTAAGAAATTCATAAAAAAAACAAAAGACAGAGAGTAGAAGGACATTTAAAAGATACATCTTTAAATAAATTTATAAGCAATATCAGAGCTACAAACATTGATTTTTAAAGGACTATTGAAGTTAAATATATACTAACTATATTTTTAGTACAATATATAGTACAAAGTGGACCGAAAACTTAATTATATGTACATTTCGAGTCGTAAGTCGAACATCACAACACAACTCACGGTGAAGGGAACCTGGACAAGTAATTAGAGGGGCTGTACTGATTATTATCAACATTTGCTGACCTCTAGCCAGTCAAAAGTGTGCAAATATCGCGAAGTATTGCCCATTCTCAGAATATAGTACCACAGAAAATTAGATTTTCATGGAAGTTGTGTAGGGTATGGTATGGTCGGCCCCGTCCGACTATACTGCTCCGCTCACTGGTTTAATAATACATTTTTCATGATTAATAGAGCGTAGATTTTTATTGAATTTTTTTCTCTGCATGAACATTATTTTTTTAAAAGCTACAATTTTTGTTTTTTAGAATATTTTTCTCAATGACTACAAGAGCGTAGGTTTGTTTAAAAATATATTTTGAAGAATTTTCAGAACTTCCAGAGCTATGTTCCTTTAACACTAGATTAAAGGAGTGAACCAATTTGACTTATTTCAAATTTGAAAACTAAATATATTTACAATATTAATATTAGTTTAAAGATCATTTTCGGTTTTTAGTTACTTATTAAAATATATATGAAGTTACATGCCCCTTCCCCGGAGACCTAACCATTTCAGATTACTAAATGCTATATACCTATGTTTACGATTGTGCGCAGTATTTTCAAATTTATTGGTCCTAAAACACTTTTGCAGAATTCTAGTATTACATAGGCTATGAAATTTATATAAAGAAAAAATAGAGAATAAAGGAAATTTGTTGACAAGAAAAAAATGAGATTAAAACGAAATGTTTGTATAGGAGGTACCTAACGGGGTGGATCCATATGACCCCTTTGGGGAATTTATTTAGATTTACCATTTTTAACGTTCTAAACCCTTTGGGAAGTAACCAGAAGGAGTGGACCTTCATCTGCAGATATAATCCATATTTGGTAAAAATATTACATTGGTGAGAAGTGGGGCCAAATCGTGTAAAAATACGAAGATTTTCGATTCAAAAATTTTTTCACAAATTTTGACCATGTACATTTAAAAGAAAGTTTGACAAAGAAATGACAATGTACAGAGTTTTTAGAACATCACATTATAAGATATTTACACATTTTCAAAATATGGACACTTTATAGGGGAGGTACCAGAAGGAATGAACCAATAATTCTCACCTCCGAACACGGTATAGTTTTAGTAAAAATATTGACCTATGCATAGTTTGTATCAAATCGAATAATCCTTTCGCAGGATATTATATAATTTATTTCTCAGCAAAAGATAGACTATTTGTAGGAAAGGTACCAGACGAGTGGTCTGATTTTCTCCATATTCGAGCATGATTTAGGCCTATAAAAAAGTATTACGTTGTGCAAAGTTTGTTTTAAATTGGTAAATCCCTTTTTCGAGAGTTATAGTGCGCCAGCCAGACGGACATTTTTGCCTCTAGGCTGGGTGTATAAAAATTTAGTTTATATTTTAAAAGCGTTTTCTATAAGTTGTCTGATAATAACTGTTTCATGAAAATCGAATTGGATTAGTTTTCTTCACAAAAAAACTTAAAAATTCTGGTATGAGCCAAATTGGCTCACTTTCGTAAAAAGTATGTACTCAAATTCCGTAAATAGTTTCTTTCAACAACGTCTAAAGCGTAGATTCTTTAAGAACATTTTTAGCTCTAGGATATAGATTCTTTAAGAGAATTTTTATAAACATGTCCCTGTATATTGTTGTTTTTTTTCCAATGTCTTCAAGATCTCTGATTCTTTAATAATATGTTTTCCAAAAATGTCCTTGAATCGCGAATTTTCAATTGTTTTTTTTCAAGTACTATCTAACATACAGTAAATTTTTTGTAGTATTTGGTTTTATCATAGACAAGCAGGTCGTTAAATTTCAAGATTATTTTTCAGGGTCAAGGCCTACCAGACAACTTTCATAAAAAAGATTAATAACACATTTTCAAGATCTAAAAGATTAGTACATATTTTTTAAAGGACAACCAGAGAGTAGATTAATCAAGTAAAAAAGATGTTAAGTTCGGGTAAAATATCTAAATATCTAAAATCACTGATACTGGTCAATATTTTTGGTACGGTACCACCCAAAATACCGAATATTTTGGTGGTACCGCTATAATGTGGCTACCTTGTGTTATTGTGTTATTCAACGAGAACGAAAATGTATAATTTTGTTGGAAACTTTCCTAAATTTCTCAAATACATAGTACACCAAAACGACAATTCCATTTGGAATACAAAATTTCAGAGCTTTGTCGTGATTTCGGTAGACAGACGGACATTCGTAAATATACATAGAATTTTATTCTGATCAAGAATACATATGCTTTATTTCGTCAAATATTTCGGGGTGTAGCAAAGGGAATGACAAATTTAATATACACTCCACCTTTTGGGGAAGGGAATAAAATGAACCCTTAATTTATTCACCAATGTCTACCTGGTTCCTTTAAAGTAATGCGGCTCAGATATAATACAGTTTTTAGGTTGTTCAATCCCAGAAACACTTCTGAAATACGTATTTGGTGTAGCAACACGCTTTGTTTTCATCTGAGTAATGTTTTGAAAGTGTAAAAAGTCAGAGGGGTCAATTCCCGTGAATACATTGATTGGGGGTTTTATAACGAGTTTGTTTGTGGCTATATGTTAGCTGATGTTGTAATGGTGCAAAATCCATGATTAGAGTTTCCACAATTCTGTACATGTCTGACGAACTGCTTCGCTCAAACGGTGCATAATTTTAGGATAGTATTCCTTATCGATCGTATGACCTTGTGACAGGAATTAATGATGCACCATTCCATTACAGTCGAAGAAAACTTTGAGCAAAATCTTCGCATTTGAAATGTCCTGGATCAGAATAAAATTAGAGGAGGTGCTGCAAATGTGGGTAATAGGTTGGTAATGTGATAAAGTCACTTTTTTTTTGAAAACTGAAAATTTTAGAATAACTGAAACATGTTCTATGTTCGGTTAGGTTTACAAATATTTTTTTGTTTTACAGATGTATTTTAATCTTTATTATTAAAGCATTAAAGTACTTAGTAAGTATTAAAAATCAAATAATATGCCACGTCGACCACATATTTACCAATTTAAGAAAAAACTTTACTTTTATTCAGTAAACACAAGTGCAGGTAATGTGGTAACAACTTCTCCACACAAAAATTAAATATTGACATGTGTAGACATTATTATATAATAAAATTTAAAGTTCCACTCAACGTATCCGTTAAAAATCTTACCAGACATAAATCTCGAGCTAATTCGCGTTCATTAAAAACAATAAATTATATAAGATATCAATTGGGAGTGAAAATTATACTATACCACATTAACATAATGTGGTATACCACATTACCTTCACTTTTTTTAAATCACTTTTAATGGAATTTCAAATATTATTATTTTCAAATTTATACATAGAAAGCAACACATGTAGCATGTTCCGATTAAAATTTCAATTTAATCGGATAAAAAATAAAAATTTGGCAATCTAAAAACAAATGGGTATACCACATTTGCATCAACTCCTATATACGCAGAAGATTTGGACATTCCCGAAAAAATGCAGAAGATTTGGACACATGTCCGTGTTATGATAGATACAGTGGCTATATAAAATTCCCGTCCCATCTTCTACATGTTAACCCCATTATCTCAGCAAACATTTCCTATATAGTTCTATGTTTTTCCATAACCCTCATTTTTTTATTCTTTAAGATTATAGTTGCGTTTTCCCCGTCGAATTTCTGAACCCAAAATTATGTAATAAGAACCCATTAAATTTCAGTTTATTCAAAACCTTTAATAATTGACCTTCCATACATAAATTAACCCCTTTAAATTGTTAGGCAACCTTTTTAACGTTAACGTCTGTAACAAAGGACTATTATAGACGATACGCCTACAGTCTATTAGCCATTTACGTTTATACAAATTATATACATTTTTATGATAATAAACAATTTTAAAATGAAATTTCTATCTCGGCTTCAAGGTTAAAAGCCAAATATTTTTCACATTTTTACACTTGGGACTACATGACTTATCACTTAAAAGCTCCTACGTACAAAATCCATACAAATAATAAACATAGAGTGAATGTTAACACAAACACGCATACGTACATATACCCAAACAAACATACGTGTAGTGGTAAATATCCTTATGACAATAACACTCTGTATTTATGTGTGTTCGTATGTTTTCTCTGAAAACATCAACCCAATTTGAATACATAAAGAAGGGTGTTTATGTCTGTATTTGTCATTGTATGATGTTGTTTATTTGTTTTAAGCGTTTGTATAATATGTAATGTCTGTGTGAGTGCTATAAATGTATGTGTATGTATGATTATTTATATTTATCCTTTGTGTAAATGTTGTGTATTGTGAACGAAGTCAGTCACCACTACCCGATGAATTATATTTCTCATAACAGCTATCAATTACAAACAAAAAATATCAGCTTTGTGCCACCACCAACAGAACCAGAATAGAAATGTCCAGCTATTTTGTGAATATCAGACAACTCAAAATTACATATCTAACATTTTGTTTTGTATAAACAATACAAAAACAATGTGCATTTGTACATTAACGTTAGAAAACTATATATTGTCTCTATCTCCCTCTCTCTCCTTCCCTCGCTGGTTGGAGTGAGAGTGTAGTATACCAGGTCATGGACTTTTACAATTTTATTTAGTCTATAAATGACATTTTATTGTGTGATGGTGTTATTGTAATTGATGTTTACCAACACACAGTCACACAAACACACACACATACATTAGTCTGTGTTTATACATTATGGGAATTTTGTAAATTGGCTGTTTTTGTGTTGTTGCTGCTGTTATTATTGTCTAGTTTTCTAATAATGTTTGTATACCACCAAACGATTTGAAAATATGTATCTATGTATATATCTGTGTTTGGCATGTTTTACACAAAAATCTCATTTATTAAGTGTGATTTTGACATTCTTTGTTAAATAGCGTAAATTTGTGTGTTTGTAATGTACATTAGATTGTATATTGTATACTATTGAAAAGTAATTAACTGTATTTGCGATAAAAACAACAATTAAGAAGTGTCTGTCGATGTTGGTGGCAGATATATATCCCCAGACTATGGTTTGTGGAGGCCGACGGTAATACTGCCTAGGATGGACAAACAATTTGTTGGGGAGATACCCGAATGTGTGGACCGATCATCATGTTTTTATGGGGGAGCTACTAGAAAGAGTGGACCAATGAGTCACAGCATAAGTTTTGAAGAAATATTACGATGTGCACATTGCACAGATGACATCGACACACATATGAAATCGACTACGTCCTTCGAGAGCTATCGTTCGCTCCAGCAAAATAGGCGGATCAAAATTGTCATAAGTCATATCCTCAGCCTTTCATAGTTACTTAGAGAAAATAAGGAATATATTCAGTATTCCATTATAAGGTTTATATTAAATATGTCATTCAAAATATTGAACGAAAAAATAAAATTCTATTTCAATTTAAGAATATCTGTCCGGTGTTCGCCTGTTGGAATTACGTTTTGGTACAGCATCCATATAACGACACCCCTCAATATTCGGTATTTTGAGAAGATTGGGTAATTTGGGTATCTCATTAAGGGGTAAAATATTGCTGCAAATCAATATTTCGAGTAGTTCATGTGATAAGCAGTGCGTGTTCTTCGAAAATCCTCCCCAAGTCGAAAAACTGTAAACAAGATTTAAACAAAAACTTTAGTTAATAATTCAAAATACAGATAGAATTTTTCTTCTGCCATCATAAGCTTTCAGATTTTGGCGGTACTAATTGGTTCAAGATTTTATTGCTCTTTCTACCAAGAAGTTTTTGATATAGTCCCCATATAAAGGTCCAGCTCAGTCCCCATAGAAATGTCCAATTTAGAGTTCAGAGAAAATGTTCAATATTTGTACATATAAAATTTTGAATGTACTAGCCCAATTGACCAACTTGAGTATCTGGAATTTGGTAATTCGCATTCTCCTGGCTGTAATTTATCATGGTATAGCTCCCATATAAATGTAGCGATCATTTTTTTTTTATATTTTATGTCTACCTCATGGTGAAGGGTATAAGAAGTTCGACACGGTCGAACTAAACGATGTTTCTATTTGTTTATTACAGTGTTTTTGGAGCTACGCGACTTCATTTGTCATTCATTGTACTATATAGGTCCTACATTAAAATGCTTCCCATGCCTTAGAGTCTCATCGTCTTCCCACAAGGATTTATATGTAAAATTGAGATGTTTATTTTATGCCTGCAGGTCTATTGTTCATTACACAATGTTTTTTTCCAAATGTCTTGGGTGAAAAGTCATGGCTTTACGACGGATGGCCCATCAATTCCATGTTTGTGACAGTAAAAAAGAAAATGTTGGGCAATAATTCGTCTTCTCTTGTTCCTCTTTCGAAATTCTCTGAAAACTACAGACGTTCAAATTGTAGGATCAGAATTTACTTCCTAAGTTGCTCCACTTCGAAGTTTGTCACGCGAATGTATTCGCTAACTTATACCTTGTTTTGACAAATTACATTTTCTAGTCACTGTAAACGACACAACACATGGTCGCACGTCAAATCACATCTTTTGCGTCTATGTTTAAAATGTCACAGTTTCGAATGGAAATGTCAGAGGACGAGAGACAACACTTAGTGATGCCTAGACCTGAAATATATAATGTAGTCCTCATATGCGAAAGCATGGACTAATTCCGCAGCATGAATCAAAAAAAAAAAAAAAAAAAACATTATTATCGCTTAATATCGAGTATCGTAGGTTATTAAAGATACCTAAAACAGAAGGGTTATATATAGCGTGATTAAGAAAAAGCTTGAAAATATACCTCTGATGATCCGATATGTTAAATTAAACTTCGTCTAGAAAATACTGCAAAGACTTATACATCTACGACTATATTGACAATTTTCAGGAAGAATACCATACTTTAGGTTGACAATTGGATAATAACATACAACATATTTACAATGTAACGGGATCTAAATATGGTGGTTATATAAATACTGCATATTTTCTCTGAGGTGTTCGTCCATACTCTAAAGAAAGAAAATTCCCTTATGGTCCTCTATTAAAAGAAGGTTTTCGTTTTTAACCCGAAAGATCATTTCGGTTATAATATACAGTGAGTGTAATAATTATTTTGCCTCAATAAAAATTTGAAAAAATTCCAATATATACGCCTAAAGCCTGCAAACTAAAGATGTAAAATGAATTATGTATGATGGAGTATGTTTGTGGACATATTTAGATCGTATTTCTGCAAGAATCACAGCGTAAGACCTATTGATCTCGAAGATATCGGCCGAAATATATAACAATCCAAAAATGTTTATCACAAAAAAGTATTTTGCTTTTTATTATTATTTTAGAAAAAATTGTAACATAGAACACGTTTGGTCTTTTTATAGTTACCATTGCGGGTAACGACATACTATAAGTGATTTGGCAACGATTCCAATAAACCACGGCATTTTTTCGCGAGTATTTTCTCACATTTACGTTCAATACATTCTCCAGCAATATTTCATTTAATATTTCGTAATTTCGCGTCCAAAATTTAAAAATCAGAGTATTAAATATAGTCGTCGCGGCTTCAAAACATCCCAAATATGTTAAGAATAATAAAAAGGAGGTTTTACAAAATATATCGCGAGGACAGGACCTTAAAAACTATTAAAACCAAAATCCGACAAACAAATTATTTAAAAAAATATCGCGAAACCCCATTTTTCTAACTTCGAAAACTTTATGGTTCATTATTACTGATCTAGGAACCAAAATATACTATGAAAATAGCAATAAGGGGTCAGATTCAAAAATATGGACGGTTTTCTGGCAATAGAAATACATCTTATTTCGAAAATAAATAGATCGAACCGTTTATTCCCTACTGCATTTTATTCGCAACTGATAAAATATAGAATGTGTATTCGCCACCAGCAACCACAGTTTTTCAAAAGACAATATGATTTGACGAATAATGATGTTTTCTCCCAACTTCATGTATTGTTTTTTATTACTATTGCTTTAGAACTGTTCATATCTTTGAATCTGACCTCCTTATTGGTATTTCCATTGCATATATTGGTTCCTAGATCAATATTACTGGACCATACAAATTTCAAAGTCAGAAAAATTGGGTTTCGCGATTTTTTTTCAATAATTTGTTTGTCGGATTTTGGTTTTAATAGTTTTTAAGGTTCTGTCCTCGCGTTATATTTTGCAAACCCTCTTTTTATTATTCTAAACATATTTGGGATGTTTTGAAGCCGCAATGACTATGTTTAATACTCTTATCTTAAGATTAGGACGAGAAAATACCAAATATTAAATGAAATACTGATGGATAATGTATTGAATGTAAATGTGAGAAAATACCCACGAAAAAATGCCGTGATGTATTGGAATCATCGACAAACCGCTTATAATATGTGGTTAACCGCAATTGCAACTATAAAAGGACCAAACGTGTTTTATGTAATATTTTTTCTAAAATAATATTAAAAAGCAAAATACTTTTTTGTGATAAACATTTTTGGGTTGTTATAGATTTCGGCCGATATCTTCGAGACCAATAGGTCTATCGCAATGATTCTTGCAGAAATACGATCTAAATATGTCCACAAACATATTCCATCACACATAATTCATTTTACATCTTTAGTTTGCTGGCTTTATGCGTATATATTGGAATTTTTTCAAATTTTTATTGAGGCAAAATACTTATTACACTCACTGTACATACAAATCGGTAGCCATGGGAAATATTACAAAACGCTAGCCTATAATTATTGGAACAAATATAAGAAGTCTTTTGTAAATCTCATAACTGCTAAATTTAAAAAAATCGATTTTTTACATTTTTAATTTAATTTGAACCTATAACTTAGGGTACGCAACAGATCTCAGCGAGAGTTTCTCAACACTTTAAGGTGTCGAGAATGGGTGGGGTCCCCGTAAAAGCTTTTCATGTTAAGGCTTCACAAAATGTGGTTTAAGGAACAACAACTTTTTGGCCAATAGCATTCGGAATGCGAAATACCACGACAGGGTTGGCCTATGACAAATATTTCATAATGTTACAAACCATTTGGTACAGTTCTTATGGAACGAAGGTCTTTTAAAATTCATGATAACATATTTAACAAAAAATCCCATTTATATATATTTTATTTATTCTGCATTGTCGACTTTTATTATTTTTCACATATCTAAAGCAGGTGCGGAAACTGGCAATTCTCCTTAAAAAATGCTGCGAATATATTAATATTTTAGCATCTTAATTTTGTTCCCACAACACTGTGCAATTGGTGTGACAACAGATTTCATTTTTTTCCACCGGAATATTTTAACACATACACACGGCAATATCAGTTTTCTCAATAGCCAGGCTTAAATGTTGTCCAACAACATTCGATGAACATTCCAAAGTCATCATCAATAAATTTGCCATTGTCATTGTTTTTCGTTTCGATTTTTTTTGTGTTTCTTCTTCAACGCTCGAATTACATGTTTCAACGCCACTTCTGCTATTTATCTCTCATTGTCATCATAGCCGTCATCAGCACCGCCGCCGCCGCGGCCAACATCAGGACCATTTGGTATCCTTGGTGTTATT